>NC_046154.1:126346140-126633640 GCF_011064425.1 Rattus rattus | reverse complement strand
CTGGCTGTCTATACATAGAAAAATGAAAATAGACCCATATTTGTCACCATGTACAAAGTTCAAGTCCAAGTGGATCAAGGACATCAAGATAAAACCAGATACACTGAACCTAATAGAAGAGAAGGTGGTAAAGGGTCTTGAACTCATTGTCACAGGCAGAAAATTCCTAAACGGAACTCCAATGGCTCATGCTCTAAGATGAAGAATTGATAAATGGGACCTCATGAAACTGGAAAGTTTCTGTAAGGCAAGGGACAGAGTCAATAAGACAAATTGGCATCTTACAGATTAGGAAAAAATCTTCACTAATCCCACATCTGATAGAGGGCTAATGTTCAAAATATATAACGAATTCAAGAAACCTACTATGAAAAAAACAATCAAAATATGAGATATAAAACTAAACCAAGAATTCACAACAGAGGACTCTTGAATGACTGAGAAGCACCTAAAGAAAAGTCCTTAGTGATCAGGGAACTGTAAATCAAAACGACTGAGATTCCACCAGTCAGAATGCCTAAGATCAAAACCTCAGGTGACAACACGTGTTGGTGAGGATGTGGAGAAATAGGAATACTGCTCCAGTACTGGTGGGATTGCAAACTGGTACATTCACACTGGAAATCAATTTGGAGTTTCCTCAGAAAATTGGAAATAGACCTACTTAAAGACCTGGAAGTATCATTCTTGGGAATATACCCCAAAGATGTCCCACAATGGCACAGGGGCACAGGTTCCACTGTGTTCATAGCAGCTGCATTTGTGATAGCTAGAAGCTGGAAACAACCCAGAGGTCTCATGACAGAAGAATAGGTACAGAAAATGTGGTTCATTTATACAGTGGAATTCTACTACTCAGCTATTAAATAAAAATGAGGATATCCTGAGTTTTTCAGGCAAATGGAGGGAACTAGAAAATGTTATCCTGAGTGAGGTAACTCAGACCCAAAAGGAAATGCGTGGGTATTAATGTGTGGGTATTAGCCAAAAAATAAAAAATAAAATAAAATAAAGAAAATACAGAATACCCAAGGTACAGTCCACAGAGCATTAAAAGTTCAACAAGCTGAAGGGCCCAAGTGAAGACACCTCAGTTCTAGTTTGGAGGGAGAAGAAAGCACAATGGGGGGGTGGGGGGAGGGATAGGGGAGGAAAAGAGGATGGGGTAGGGAGAGATGACAACGTGATATTAGGTGGGGGAAAGGACTGAAACCCTGAGGGCCAGCAGAAAGAATGGAAACAGGCAACCTTGGGAGGACGGAGTTTGGGAGGACCCTCTAAAATGTACCAGAGACCTGAGAAGTGAGAGACTCTCAGTATTCAAAGGGGGGATCCTAGATGAAAGGCCTTAACGTGGGGAGAGAGAACTTACTGAAGTTCCATCTCCAGCAGAAAGACAAAGCACCAAGTAAGGGATGGGGTTGCTATCCCACAGCCAACACTCTGACCCATAACTCTTCCTGTCTGAAGGAAATGCAGGGACAGAAATGAAGAGCCTGAGGAAAGAAGGTCCAGTGACAGGCCCAAAGTGGGATCCAGCTCAAAAGGAGGCCTCAAGACTTGACACCATTACTGAAATTTTGGGACGTTCACAGAAAGGGACTTACCATGAATGCTCTCCAAAAATCCAACAAGCAGCTGAAAGAGTCAGATGCAGACCTTCTGGTTGAATTAGGGAAGTGCTGGAGGAAGCAGAGGAGGTGGGCAACCCTGTAGCATCTCAAATAACCTGGACCACTGGGATCTCTTGGACACTGAATCAATAACCAGGCAGCATACATCAGTTGAGATAAGGCCTCCAACACATATACAGCAGAAGACTCCCGGGTCTGGTTTCAATCAGAGAAGATAAAGCTAACCCTCAAAAGACTGGAGACCCCAGGAAGTTTAGAAGTCTGGTAGGATGGGGGATGTGGGGTGGGGACATCCTTCTGGAGATGGGTTGGAGGGGGGGCAGGTTAGAGATATGGGATTTGGGACTCTTAGAGGGTGGACCAGGAGGGGAATAAAATCTTTAGTGTAAAAAATAAATTAAAATAAATATTTAAAGAAATTTTTAAAAAATCAAAAACAAAAAGAAAATAGAAAATTAATTATAAATGATATCATTTACACATAGAATTAAAAAGATCAAATTCATAGAAGTAACATAAAGTGGAAATATCTAAGAATTGAATGGAAGAAAAAAATGAGTTAATCCAAAGTTAAGTTATACAAAAGGAAGAAGTTCTGAGAATATAATGTTCAGCATGATGATAACAAAGTGCATGTGAAATCTGATAACATACAGTTTAGGTGTTCACTGTAAGTTACATGCAATAAGATCATGTTAAGGACATAGACATTTTAATCTTTTTGTGCTGTTTCCTCTTGTGTAGATAAACCTGATTTATATCTCAAATATAGAGTTCCCCGCTGTTTTAATACCTCAGTAAAATGTAAAACTTTCAGTGATTGAGCACTTCATTAGAGGTATATTGTAGACACTCTCACTTCACAACAATTTTAGTCTATAATTTGGTATTCTGTTTCTATTTTGTAGATTACATACTGATCCTTAAAGAATTAATCCCTCAATAGAAGTTATAAAGCAAGGAAGCTGTGGGTCCTGGATATGAAATCTATGGTCAATGGCAACAACCATTATGTGAGCCATCACAGTTTTACTTTTGTAACTTAAGTTTGTGGTTGTAAATAGTACAGAATAGTAGATATGTATGCAAATGTAAAGTGGATTCAGTAAAAATGAAAGCCAAGGATCCTCTGACTAATATGCTTCTGTACTTGTGTTGTATATATCATTTCCATTGCAAAAGGCATTATATGCTTTGTTTATTCATTCATTCATTCATTTATCTCTTAATTCAAGAAAAATTAGAAAGAATCAACTCTACCAAACACGAATACAATTGCTGTGGCTGATTGAAGAAGAAAGTAAATACAAGTCCTGTGTTAGACCATGACTGAGAAGGGAACATAATCAAAATAAATAAGATCTAGTATAGAAGAGATCCACGGAAACTAAAATGTGAAATTATAAATGGACACAGAAAGGGTATAGGAGGTGAAGCAAATATGAACAAACCCGCAGAGTTTCAGACAAGGCCAAGGAAGGTCTCAAAGAGCAGTCATATGTGGGTATACTGCATACTTACGTAGGAAAGGACATTTGACCAGAGGAGTGTATACCAATGCTTTGATGTGGAAGAATGTCTCATACACATGATAAACAGAGAAGAGAGGAAGGATAGAGGAGGATTCAGAAAGAGAAAAGCAAGAGACACATTAAAGAATTCCAGAGAGAAATAGATCCTTAAAAATCTTGGAAGAGTTATGGAAAAAACTTCAGAACTTAACCCAATGAATATAGATTTACAGAAAAAGGAATTAAGGCTGTAAAAGCGTATGTATAGCTATACACTTCAGTATTTAACTGATGTCAGATCAAGGAGAATTAGATTGTAAGCCACAGCAGCAGGAAACATAGAAGTAAGGAAGTTGGATACTCAACAACTGTCAAAAGGACCTTGGAGATCTTTTTTTCATTTTTTATTAGATATATTTCTTTATTTACATTTCAAATGTTACTCCCTTTCCCGGTTTCCTGTCCATAAGGCCCCTGTCACCTACACCTCTCCTATAGGAGTGTTCCCCATTTACTCGTGGTACCACCCCACTACGACATTACCCTACATTGGGGGTTCAACCTTGGCAATACCAAGGACTTCCCCTTCCACTGGTACCCCAACAAGGATAATCTCTGCTAGATATGCAGTTGGACCTTGGGTCAGTCCATGGATAGTCTGTGGGTAATGGTTTAGTACCTGAAAGCTCTAGTTGATTGGCATTGTTGTCCTTATGGGGTTGAAAGACCCTTCAGCTCCTTCAATACTTCCTCTAATTCCCCCAAAATGGGTCCTGTTCTCAGTTCAGTAGTTTGCTGCTAGCATTCACCTCTGTATTTGGCATGTTCTGGATGTGACTCCCAGGAAAGATCTATATCCAGTCCCTTTCGGCATGCATGTTTTAGCTTCATCAATTTTATCTAGATTTGGAGGCTGTATATGTGTGGGCCACATGTGGGGCAGGCTCTGAATGGCCAATCCTTCAATCTCTGCTTTAAACTTTGCCTCAATATTGCCTCCTATGGAAATTTCTGTTCCCCCTATTTAAGAAGGAGTGGGAACATCCTCATTTTGGTCATTCTTCTTGAGCTTCCTGTGGTCTGTGGATTGCATCTTGGGTAATTCAAGCTTTTGGGCTAATATCCACTTATCAATGAGTACATGCCAAATGTGTTTTTCTGTGATTGGGTTACCTCACTCAGGATGATATATTCTAGTTCATTCCATTTGCCTATGAATTTTATGAAGTCATTGTTTTTGATAGCTAGCTAGTACTCCATTGTGTAGATGTACCACATTTTTTAATTCATTCTTCTGTTAAAGGGCATCTGGGTTCTGTCCAGCTTCTAGCTATTATAAATAAGGCTGCTATTAACATAGTGGAGCATGTGTTTTAGTTGTATGTTAGAGCATCATTTGGGTATAGGTGAGGAGAGGTATAGGTCAGTCCTCAGGTAATGGAATATCCAGTATTCTGAGGAACACCCAAACTGATTTCCAGAGTGGTTGTACAAGTTTGCAGTCCCACCAACAATAGAGGAGTGTTCCTCTTTCTCCACATCCTCACCAACATCTGCTGTCACATGAGTTTTTTTATCTTAGCCATTCTGACTTGTGTAAGGTGGAATCCCAGGGTTGTGGGATTTGCATTTCCCAGATGACTAAGGATATTGAACATTTCTTTAAGTGCTTCTCGGCCATTCGATATTCTTCAGCTGAGAATGTTTTATTGAGCTCTGTACCTCATTTTTAATAGTTTTGTTTGGCTCTCTAGAGTCTAACTCTTTGAGTTCTTTGTATATTTTGGATATTAGCCCTCTATCAGTTGTTGGATTGGTAAAGAATTTTTGCCAATCTGTTGGTTGCCGTTTTGACCTAAGGACAGTGTCCTTTGCCTTACAGAAACTTTGAAGTTTTATGAGGTCCCATTTGTTGATTTTTGATCTTAGAGCATAAGCCATTTGTGTTCTGCTCAGGAAATTTTTACCATGCGTTTGAGATTCTTCCTCGCTTTTTTTATATTAGTTTGAGTGTATCTGGTTTGATGTGGAGGTCCTTGATCCACTTGGACTTAAGCTTTGTACAGTGTGATAAGAATGAATCAATTTGCATTCTTCTACATGCTGACCTCCAGTTGAACCAGGACCATATGTTGAAAATGCTATCTTTCTTACATTGGATGGTTTTAGCTCCTTTTTCAAAGAACAAGTGACCATAGGTGTGTGGGTTCATTTCTAGGTCTTCAATTCTGTTCCACTGATCTATCTGCCTGTCTCTTTACAAATACAGTTTTTATGACTATTGCTCTGTAATACTGCTTGAGTTCAGGGATGGTGATTCCTCCAGAAGTTCTTTTATTGTTGAGTATAGTTTTTGCTATCCTGCTTTTTTGTTATTCCAAATGAATTGACAATTTGCTCTTTCTATCTCTGTAAAGAATTGAGTAGGAATTTTGATGGGGATTGCATTAAATCTGTAGATTGCTTTTGGCAAAATGACCATTTTTACTATATTAATCCTGCCAATCCATGAGCATGGGAGATCTTTCCATCTTCTGTGATCTTCTTCAATTTCTTTCTTCAGAGACTTGAAGTTCTTGTTATACAGATCTTTCACTTGCTTGGTTAAAGTCACACCAAGATATTTTATATGATTTGGGACCATAGTGGAGGGGGTCATTCTAATTTCTTTCTCAGCCTGTTTATCCTTTGAGTAGAGGAAGGCTATTAATTTGTTTGAGTTAATTTCATACCCTGACACTTTGTTGAAGTTGTTTATCAGGTTAAATAGTTCTCCAGTGGAACTTTGGAGTCACTTAAGTATACTATCATATCATCCACAAATAGTGATATTTTAACTTCTTCCCTTCCAATTTTATCCTTTTGATGTTCTTTTCTTGTCTGATTGCTCTGGCTAGGACTTGAGTACTATATTGAATAAGTAGGGAGATAGTGGGCAGCCTTGTCTAGTCCCTGATTTTAGTGGGATTGCTTCAAGTTTCTCTCCATTTAGTTTGATGTGAGCTACTGGTTTGCCATATATTGCTTTTACAATGTTTATGTATGGCCCTTGAATTCCTTATCTTTCCAGGACTTTTATCATGAAGGGGAGTTGAATTTTGTCGAATGACTTTCTCAGCATCCAATGAAATGATCATGTGCTTCTTGTCTTTGTGTGTGTTTATATAGTAGATTATGTTGATGGATTTCTATATATTAAACCATCTCAGCATCCCTGATCATGATGGATGATCTTTTTGATGTATTCTTGGATTCAGTTTGCAAGAATTTTATTGAGTATTTTTATGTCCATATTCATAAGGGAAATTGATCAGAAGTTCTCTTTCCTTGTTGGGTCTTTGTGTGGTTTAGCTATAAGAGTAATTGTGGCTTCATAGAAGGAACAAAGAATTAAAGATGGAGAACTCCAACACAAGGAGACAAAGTACATCATACAATAAGCAAGAAAGTAAACTCCTTACAATGAAACCAAAAAAGAAACACACAAGCATAATTCCACCTCTAACAATGAAAACGGCAGGAAGAGACAATCATTATTCCTTAATATCTCTCAACAACAATGGACTCAATTCTCCAATAAAAACACATAGACTAACAGACTGGATACATAAAGAAGACCCAGCGTTATGCTGCATACAGGAAACACACTGCAGAGTAAAAGACAGTCACTACATCAGAGTAAAGGCTGGAAAACAACTATGCAAGCATATGTCCCAAAGAAACAAGCTGGAGTTGCCATTCTAGTATCGAATAAAATTGACTTTCAACCAAAAGTCATCAAAAAAGATAAAGCAGGACATTTCATGTTCGTCAAAGGAAAAATCCACCAAGATGAACTCTCTATCCTAAATATCTATGCTTCAAATGCAAGAGACATACATTCATAAAAGAAACCTTACTAAAGCTCAAATCACACATTGCACTTATAAATGATAGTAGGAGATTTCAACACCCCACTCTCATCAATGAACAGATCATTGGAACAGAAATTAAACAGATACATAGAGAAACTAACAGAAGTTATGAACCAAATGGATTTAACAGATATTTATAGAACATTCCACCCTAAAACCAAAGGATATACCTTCCTCTCATCACCTCATGGTACCTTCTCCAAAAGTGATCATATAATTGGTCACAAAACAGGCCTCAACAGATACAGGAAGATAAAAGTAATCCCATTCATCCTATCGGATAACAATGGACTAAGGCTGGTCGTCAATAACAACAAAAATGACAGAAAGCTCACATACATATACAGGGAATTTGAACAGCACTTTACTCAAGAAAAACTTGGTCAAGGAAGAAATAAAGAAATTAAAGACTTCTTAGTGTTTAATGAAAATGAAAATACAACATACCCAAACTTATGGGACACAATGAAAGCAGTGCTAAGAAGAAAAGTCATAGCTCTGAATGCCTGCAAAAAGAAACAGAAGAGGGCATACATCAGCATCTTGACAGCACACCTAAAAGCTCCAGAAAAAAAGAAATATATAAACCCAAGAAGAAAGGCTGGAAATAATCAAACTCAAGGCTGAAATCAACCAAGTAGAAACAAAATTTGTGTAGAAAACTCAACAAAACCAGGAGCTCGTTCTTTGAGAAAATCAAAAAATAGATAAACCCTTTGCCAGACTAACCAGAGGTCACAGAGAGAGCATCTGAAGTAACAAAATCAGAAATGAAAAGGGAAACATAACAATAGAATCTGAGGAAATTCAAAAAATCATCAGATCCTACTACAAAAGCCTATATTCAACAAAACTGGAAAATCTGGAGGAAATGGACAATTTTCTAGACAGATACCTGGTACCAAAGTTAAATCAGGAACAAATAAACCATCCAAACAACCCCATAACTCCTAAAGAAATAGAAGCAGTTAGGAAAAGTCTCCCAACCAAAAAGAGACCAGGACCAGATGGGCTTAGTGCAGAATTCTATTAGACCTTCATAGAAGACCTCATACTACTAATGTTCAAACTATTCCACAAAATAGACACAGACAGAGCACAACCTTGGAGATCTTGATGCAAGGCCTACACTGTCCTGTCCCAAAACAATACTTGAGAGTGCCGTCCTCAGAATAGTATGCTTGTTCATTGTAAAACAAGACACTTGACATAAGTTCAAGTCCAAGTTACAAATTCACAATGAAAACTCGTTTTAAGTTTGAGTTATTAAGATTTATCCTACAAACTTTATAAATCTAGAATAATAAATTTGAGTTATTTACAACACCTAATATAACAGCATTTATAAGACAAAACAAAATTGTTACGAAATTGAATAATCAGTCATTATATTTGAAAAACCTAATGAATTGAACATAGGTTAGTCACATCTAAAAAATATAGAACAAAAATGAATGTGAAGAAATTACCCCAGTTATAACACAGAAAGAGACGAGAAGGGGAATGAGGAGCTTCTGTGAAGGATATTTGACATACATGTGACACTCCTGAAAGAGATGGTCACAGAAGAGTAAAGGAGTGATGTCACCATTCTCCAAAAATGCTAAGATCTGGATTAAAAATTAAACCGAATTTAGGTTTTAAAAATTGTGGAAAAAAACAAAAAACAAACAGCAACAACAAAAACAAAAATTCAGACATGTCCTAAGGAAAAGGCAAAGCAACAAAAACAAATATGTAATATAGGAATCACAATTGTCCAGTAAAAACTCAAAAATATTCAGAAGCTTAAAAATAATGTATGAAAACACTGGGGCAGTTCAAGCTTACACAAGTCTGCACACTAACACACACATGTATACACATATACAGAAGCAAATGCCAAACATACATTATTCTAAAAGTATTCCAGATTAAACTGTACCAGTATGACACCCAATACTATGCGAAAACAATTTTTCATAGATGTAAATCTTAACATAAAAAAATAAGAGAGAAGTTAGCTGTTAAGTTAGGACCTCAAGATATATAAAACTTGAGGTTGGTTTGATTAGCTGTTGCTTTATTTGTTTCTTTGTTTTATTTTTTTCTATTCAACAATAAAACCAAAACCCAAACAAAACATGAACAAAAAATGAGCTAGTGTATTTTGCTTTGGAAAATTTTGTTTATTGCTTTTGTTTGGAGACAGGGTCTACTTATCCCAATGTACCATTGACCTCCCTGAGATGTTGAACGTGACTTGGGCTTCTGTTCTTCTCCATTCCAAGTCCATACAGCTGGAACAACAGGCATTATCTGCCATGCCCAGTTTTTTAAGTGTCTGGGATCAGGTACACAGAGCTTTGTGCATGTTAAACAAGTACTTTAGCAACTGAGTCCCAACTTCAGCTCTGGGAATTATTAATTACTGAAATTCCTATCTGTATTTCCTGAACTGGAAACCTCACACTGTTGAGTATTAACACCCAAAGATTACAAAAGTGAGTACAAATTTGGCTGATTTTTAGAAGCCAAGAGAACATAGGTTAATTATAGCTTTAAATTATAAAAGTCTTTTTTTCTTATCAAAGTTAAAATGTCAAGCTCCCATGAAAACTTTTATAATTAGTTATTGGAGATAGATATATGAATAGAAAAGTTACTTTATTAGAGTGAAATTTTAATGTATTCTAGTTATAATCATAAACTCCAACTAAACATTGACATACAAAGAAACTATCTAATAATTATATATGAAAAAGGAACAAGTGAATATATGTCATATGTGCATACAAAATCATCTAGGATATCTTTTCTCACAGGCACGTATAAGTATAAATTCTAGAACATAATGTTTAATAATACATCTTAAACATTAAAGAATGGATTAAAATGAACTTTAACTTGCCTTAAAAATGAAAGTGAATGTAGATTATGGAAGACTCTACAAACTGTAAAAAATGAAAACTGCCAATCCACGGGAAGCAGATATTAGTACATAGGATAAAATGGTCAGTAAAAAAGCAAGGCTTTATTCTGACTGTTCTAACCACAATCTCCTCTCTGATAACCCTCCATCTTGGAGGGAAACTTAGGAGACGGGTAGTCTAACATGAGATGAAGGATTTCATCCTACAGGAAGGCTCACCAATCTCAGATATCAAACAACTCAAAAGATTAAGAAGTTCCTGAAACTGACCTGATATACTGGGTCCATCACTCCCTGTGTGTATGCAAACAGTAAGGACTCCTGAGAGGCTCCTACAAGGCCCATGAAGGAGGCAGATAGGAGATATGTTGCCTAAGAAACTCAGAGCAGCCTAGCTTCCCAGAAGAGGCAGATAAGCCTAGTAGCCCGAAAGAAGCAGAGGCCAACTCCCTTTGATCAATCTCTGCTCCTCTAAGTAACACCTCATCCATATTACTAATCCAATAAGATTGACTGGATCTTGATGATATCCTTTCATCTATCTAACTTTGTTCTCTGAGAAGAATAAACATTTCTTCATACTTCCCCAGGAATAGTAGCATATATCACAAATCCATGAAAACTATTTGATGAATAGATTTCTTTACGTTTGGAGGAAGTTGCAGCTACATGGAGAATTAAGCAATTTTGCTAGATAATATTTTTATGAACCAGTTATTTACAATAAGTTGAATCCAAAAAAATTATTATGAATAGACTTCTCTGTAGAAAACTAGCTTGCAAAACAGTAAGCTTATTCAAATCTGCCTGCCCTAAATCATGAATATTAAGAACAAATTAACCAGCCTGGACTGGGGATGATGTTCACTGTCACAGTGTATGCTTACAACTTTCAAGCACCCAGGTATCTAATAAAGAAAAGGAATAAAAATGAATCAAATCCTAGTTTGTCTATGGTCAATGCAATTTATATCCTTGTGCTATGAGAGCTAACAAATAAAACCCCAAAAACCTACCATGCACCTGACAAGATTGACATATTTATTTTTGTCTAACATCTCTACAAGGGTGATGAAGGCACAATTAATACAAACAGGAAGTTTGAAAGAATCATAAATAAATAATTTGACACTGAAGTATAAGAAGAATTTCGGCAAGGAAAACTATCTGATTAACAAGTTTCAGCCAGCAAAGGTACACTAACAAAAATAGCAAATGAGCAAGATAATATCAGAGTTCAAATGTGGAGGAGAAAATGGCATCATTAATCAACAGGCAAACAACTACAGAAAATGCAAATGCCATGATAATTACTGGAATGCCTGACATAACAATGTCACAGTGAGCAAGGCTCATCCTAATATCCTAGGGTGAATTGACATAGGATAATTCATTAGCATCAGCCTTCTGTTAAAAATATCGCCATTCTAGTGAATCCTAAATTTACAATGGAAATGTCAACCCAAGATAATATTAGAGATCTCTGTAACTGAAACCTGATGTTAAAGGCTCATCTGTTGCTTGGTTTTCTATTATAAGACAAGAGCAGAGCTTTATATGCTGCCTCACGTTGAATTATTCCGTGAGATTAAATAGTATATCTTCCAGTTTACAAACAAAGTAAACCAAGGATAATGTTATAGGCTTGTAACATGTAAAATGGTGCTTCTGATCACCAATTCAGCACAAAGGATCTGATATATAGTTCTAGCTTATCATTGATCCATTGATAGGGATGAATCTCACAATGATGCACAAATGCCATTTCAGCGGTACATGTATTTATTATCCCTAAAGAAGAGTTATAATGTATGTACTCTCTTTTGACGTAGAAATTGATCAAGAGATCTGGGTCTTGTTTTCATAAAGTGGGTACTACTGCTCCAAGAAGTACAGATGGCAAACGTCAGACATTATGTGCATGAGATATTTTAAAATTGAAGCTTCTAAGAAAGCCAAAATCAGACAATACTCTCAAATTTAAACATCTGTGTTGTCTGTGAACTTCTTAGAACTAAGATTTGCATAGAAAAATGAAAAGCAAATGATGCTAAAAATAAAATGCTTATTGATTTATATGTTGGTCAAAATAAATAGAGGCATTGGAGGCATCATTGATAAAATTTTGTGGTAAATATTTTCCAAACAAATTTCATAAGAAAAAGATACATTATTTTATGTACTAATGAGTCCTCACTCACTCATGTTCCACTTTGCCAGTAATCAATGGGTCTGATATTTCTGATGCAATTTCCTCTCCCTTTCTCTCTTATGAAATACTTTTTTTATACTCAGTGCAAAATAGGTTTTACATTCTTATGTGAGGTGTTAAAGAAGAAAGTTGAGATGTAGCAATCAAACTAGGCTTATTTTACTGCAACTAAAAACAATAATCATTATATTCCAGTAGTTTCCTATGTTTTGTTTGGGTTGTATGTTAAGTAGCTCTTGTGGGTGTTACATTGTATGTAGGTACCTACATTTGCTCATGCATATCTGGGAACAGAGGTCAATACTAAGTGCCATTTTTGTCATTTTTTTACTTTATGTGTTTGTTTGTTTTAGGCAAATCTCTATTGCTTCTCCTGGAACTAATTGATTGGCTAGATTGGTTGCCCAATGAGCTCCCAGGATTCTTCAGTCTCTATCTTTCAGTGCTGGAAATTTAGGCAAAAATTCCCACATAGGCTCAATTACTTAAATGTAAGATCTCATAAAATTAGCTGCTTGTTTGGAATGTCTAGAGATTGTGCCAGTATTCTCCTTAATAATTAATTGAAATGCTGGAATAACTTGCTATTGGTGTGGAACCAGTCTAATATTGAACCAGCTTAATTTGGTTGTATTAGCCTGATATAAGCTTAACTGCTTGTCTATGTCTTATGTGTATAAAATTTCCCTTCTGATACTGATACATATAGTTTGCACATTATAATGCAGAAGGTAAATCAGAAACCAAAAAAAAAAAAATGAAACAAAACTACATAAACTTCTGGTAAGTGAATGTGGGTCATTGTGTTATAGAGCAGTATACCAATATATAAACCTGCACCAACAATAAGAAGCAAGTTCTGAGAAACAACTTTACCTTTAATAAAAGACAAATTCTGAAATGACCAAAGTTCAGGTACTAAAGAATTAGGGAAAAGGATGAGATAAGTTAATCAGTTAAAAAAGTCAGTTGATGTCAACACCATCTTAAATCATATCATTCAGAAAGAGCCAAAAGCACTGTATCCTGTTCATATACAAAATCATCGAGACTGTTAACTGCACCCCATCTAGAAGCAAGTATGCCCCTGGAGAACAGCCTCTTGTCACCAATACTGCTCCTATTTGAATCACCTGTATACAATATCATTTTAGAGTTTTCTTTTCCTAGACCTTGTGAAAACAATTTTTAGGTAGCTGTGTTCTAGGAGACACGCCTTCTCTTTTCCTAAGTGTATCAGCAACTCGTTCTTTCATCGTATGAAAATCATGTGATAAACATTAATAAAAACCCTTTCACTTCAATGATTCCTTGGTTAAACACAATGCAGTAAACAAAACCAAATAAACAAAATCAAAATAAAAAACAAACAAAAAAGAAAGAGAAGAAGAAAGAAACAAGCAAACAAAAGAAATCAAAGTAAACCTTCATACTGTACACATTCTATGAATTGTTTTTTTCTAGCACAACTATCTACAAACTGTGTTTCTTTTTGCTCTCTCATGCTTTGTGTTGCAATACATCTCTTTTTCTCATGACCTATTTGTTTTTCCACCAGGCCCTTCCATTGTTTTAGCTCCTGCTTTATCCAGTGAGAAAGAACCTGGAAATACTAGTTCCTGAGAAAATAAGATTCTAAAGACACTAAACAAAGGAAATTCAATGAAACAAGATGAGCTCACCTGAAAATCTAACCTCCTATGTTTTTCTTTGAGAGAAATCACTAAGTACCAATCAAATAATGAAATAGAGTGAACAATTTAAACTAATCATTACAGATGAAATTGAGGTAAAGTATTAAATGGGACCACAAACCTTGAATAGTAGATGGCATAAAACCAAAGGGAGCCATGTTAAAATAATCTGCCTTTTCTGAAGAAAGAAGAGTAATGCTGGATGGATCAAATTGCAATGAAACAAAGTATTTCAAAACTGAAAAGAAAAGTGAGAACAAAGGCCTCATCCTGAGATCCACTAGCCCACAGCCAGAGGAGAAGCACAAAAAGACAAAGGACCTTTCAAAATCTTAATAGTCAAAGCACCAAATGCACAAAACAAAGGAAGACTACTAAAAGCAGTAAGGGAAAAAGGTCATGTAACATATAAAGGCAGAACTATAAGAATTACACCACTTCTCACCAGACACTATGAAAGGCAGAAGATCCTGGACAGATGTCATACCGGCTGTAAGAGAACACAAATGCCAGCGCAAGTTACAGTATCCAGCAAAATTCTCAATTAATACAGATGGAGAAACCAAGATATTCCATGACAAAACCAAATTTACACAATATCTTTCTACAAATCCTGGGCTACAAGGGATAATAAATGGTAAAGCCCAACAAAAGAAGGCAAGCTACACCCTAGAAAAAGCAAGAAACTCATCATCTTGGCAACAAAACAAAGAGAAGAAAAGCATAATCTCACATCCAAATATGAATATAACAGGAAGCAATAATCACTATTCCTTAATACCTCTCAACACCAATGGTCTCAACTCCCCAGTAAAAAGACATAGATTAACAAACTGGGTACGCAATGAGGACCCTGCATTCTGCTGCCTACAAGAAACACACCTCAGAGACAAAGACAGACACTACCTCAGAGTGAAAGGCTGGAAAACAACTTTCCAAGCAAATGGTTGGAAGAAGCAAGCTGGAGAAGCCAAGGTAATATCGAAAAAAATCGATTTTCAACTAAAAGTCGTCAAAAAAGATAAGGAAAGACACTTCATATTCATAAAAGGAAAAATCCACCAAGATGAACTCTCAAGCCTAAATATCTATGCTCCAAATACAAGGGTACCTACATACATAAAAGAAACCTTATTAAAGCTCAAAGCACACAGGTCCAGATGGGTTTAGTGCAGAATTCTATCAGAACTTCATAGAAGACCTCATACCAATACTATCCAAACTATTTCACAAAATTTAAACTGATGGAGTGCTACCAAATTCCTTCTATGAAGCCACCATTACTTTTATACCTAAAGCACATAAAGACCCAACAAAGAAAGTGAACTTCAGACCAATTACCCTTATGATTATCAACGCAAAAATACTCAATAAAATTCTGGCAAACCGGATCCAAGAGCATATCAAAACAATCATCCACCATGATCTAGTAGGCTTCATCCCAGGCATGCAGGGATGGTTTAATATACGGAAAACCATCAACGTGATCCATTATATAAACAAACTGAAAGAACAAAACCACATGATCATTTCATTAGATGCTGAGAAAGCATTTGACAAATTTCAAATCATGATAAAAGTCCTGGAAAGAATAGGAGTTCAAGACCCATACCTAAACATAGTAAAAGCCATATACAGCAAAGCAGTCGCTAACATTAAACTAAATGGAGAGAAACTTGAAGCAGTCCTACTAAAATCAGGGACTAGACAAGGCTGCCCACTTATTCAATATAGTTCTTGAAGTTCTAGCCAGAGCAATCAGACAACAAAAGGAATTCAAAGGCTACAGATTGGAAAGAAGAAGTCAAAATATCACTATTTGCAGATGATATGATAGTATATTTAAGTGATCCCAAAAGTTCCACCAGAGAACTACTGAACCTGATAAACACCTTCAACAAAGTGGCTGTGTATAAAACTAACTCAAATAAATCAGTAGCCTTCCTCTACACAAAAGAGAAACAAGCCAAGAAAGAAATTAGGGAAACGACACCCTTCATAATAGTCCCAAAAAACGTAAAATACCTCTGGGTGACTTTAACCAAGCAATTGTAAGATCTGTACGATAAGAACTTCAAGCCTCTGAAGAAAGAAATTGAAGACCTCAGAAGATGAAAAGATCTCCTATGCTCATGGATTGGCAGGATTAATATAGTAAAAATGGCCATTTTACTAAAAGCGATCTACAGATTCAATGCAATCCCTATCAAAATGCCAATCAAATCCTTCAGAGAGTTAGAAAGAACAATGTGCAAATTCATCTGGAATATAATAAAAAAAACCCAGGATAGCTAAAACGATCCTCAACAATAAAAGGACTTCTGGGGGGATCATTATCCCTGAACTCAAACAGTATTACAGAGCAATAGTGATAAAAACTGCATGGTATTGGTTTAGAGAAAGACAGATAGACCAGTGGAATAGAATTGAAGACCCATAAATGAACCCACACACCTATGGTCACTTGATTTTTGACAAAGGAGCCAAACCCATCCAAAAAAGATAGCATTTTCAGCAAATGGTGCTGGTTCAACTGGAGGTCAACGTGTAGAAGAATGCAGATCGATCCATGCTTATCACCTTGTACAAAGCTTAAGTCCAAATGGATCAAGGACCTCCACATCAAACCAGATACACTCAAACTAATAGAAGAAAAAGCGGGGAAGCATCTCGAACACATGGACACTGGAGAAAATTTCCTGAACAAAACACCAATGGCTTATGCTCTAAGATCAAGAGTCAACAAATGGGATCTCATAAAACTGCAAAGCTTCTGTAAGGCAAAGGACACTGTGGTTAGGACAAAAATTCAACCAACAGATTGGGAAAAAATCTTTGCCAATCCTACAACTGATAGAGGGCTTATATCCAAAATATACAAAGAATTCACGAAGTTAGACGGCAGGGAGACAAATAACCCTATTAAAAGATGAGGTTCAGAGCTAAACAAAGAATTCACAGCTGAGAAATGCTGAAAGGCTGAGGAACACCAATGTTCAACATTTTTAGTCATAAGGGAAATGCAAATCAAAACAACCCTTAGATTTCACCTCACACCAGTGAGAATGGCTAAGTTCAAAAACTCAGGTGACATCAAATGCTGGCAAGGATATGGAGAAAGAGGAACACTCCTCCATTGTTGGTGGGATTGCAGACTGGTACAACCATTCTGTATATCAGTCTGGAGGTTCCTCAGAAAATTGGACATTGAACTACCTGAGTACCCAGTTATACCTCTCTTGGACATATACCCAAAGATGCCCCAACATATAACAAAGACACGTGCTCCACTATGTTCTTAGCAGCCCTATTTATAATAGCCAGAAGTTGGAAAGCGCCTAGATGCTAGTCGAATGAGGAATGGATACAGAAAATGTGGTACATCTACACAATGGAATATTACTCAGCTCTCAAAAACAATGACTTTATGAAATTCATAGGCAAATGGATGGAACTGGAAAATATCATCCTGAGTGAGGTAACCCAATCACAGAAAAACACATATGTTATGCACTCATTGATAAGTGGCTATTAGCACAAATGCTTGAATTACCCTAGATGCACAGAACACATGAAACTCAAGGAGGATGACCAGGATGCGAAAGCTTCGCTCCTTCTTTAAAAGGGGAACAAGAATACCCTTGGGAGGGAATAGGGAGGCAAAGTTTAGAAAAGAGGCAGAAGGAACACCCATTCAGAGCCTGCCCCACATGTGGCCCATACATATACAGCCACCCAATTAGACAAGATGGATGAAGCAAAGAAGTGCAGGCTGACAGGAACCGGATGTATATCTCTCCTGAGAGACACAGCCAGAATACAGCAAATACAGAGGCGAATGCCAGCAGCAAACCACTGAACTGTGAACGGGAACCCTGTTGAAGGAATCTTCGAAAGGACTGAACGAGCTTGAAGGGTCTTGAGACTCCATGTGAACAACAATGCCAACAACCAGAGCTTCCAGGACTAAGCCACTACCCAAAGACTATACGTGGACTGACCCTGGGCTCCAACCTCACAGGTAGCAATGCATAGCCTAGTAAGAGCACCAGTGGAAGGGGAAGCCCTTGGTCCTGCCAAGACTGAACCCCCAGGGAACGTGATTGTTGGGGGAAGGGTGATGGGGGGAGGATGGTGACGGGAACACTCATACAGAAGTGGAGTGGAAGGGGTTAAGGGGTTGTTGGCCGGGAAACCGGGAAGGGGAATAACTATCAAAATGTAAATAAGAAATACTTAAGTTAATAAAGATGGGGAAAAAAAGATATTCAAGAACAACATGGTGCCTTCCCACATAGGGAAACAGTTTGGGATCATAGTGACCCCTCACAAGGAAAGGCTCTCATTCAGGTAAAAGGCGCAGCCATAAAAACTGAAGTGATCATGGTAGGAAATATCAAGAAATAGCTAATTTCTTGTGTGTTCCACAAACGCAACTACTTCTATTTATGTAAAAATAGGAAAATTCACCCCTTGTTTTTAAGCTTAAAAATTGTGAAAAATTTATATTACAATTTGTTCTGAATGTTCCTTCAGAAGATGTGGACAAATGTGTACTCACCCCAAACAGGACACCAATGACAGACTAAAGGCTTCAGCGAAGTTTAACTTAGAGAACCAGTGAGTTGATTGGGCTTACTTGAATCAGAGCATAAATTAGAGCTTTACTTATAGGAATGGAAATGGCCACAAAGTAGCCCCACCACTGAAAAGTCTCACCACAGCATTCATCACAATTTTCACATAATTACATATATTAAATCCTCTTCCAGTTAAATTTCCATCCTGAGTATATTACTCTATTAACCTCCTGAAACCAGAAAGCTACAGGCAGCCTGAGAAGAATTACACAGTTAGGAGTTAGATATACAAAGGAATGGCTGGGAGCCCTGATGAGGTCTTAATGGCACAACCATTACTTCTATGAAGGAACATCAACCAGCCAGATCATGAGAGCCTATAATTAATAGTCGCAGAATCTTTGATGAAGTCGATAATGGTTATTACATTTAAAAGATGACAAATGTTAATGAAAGAAATTAGATGATTTTTTGAAAATGACAGGTGAAGAATGCATATTCACATAGTGTAATTTCAGAAATGACACATTGTTACAAAACCAGAGCATCAGTCATACCTGAGTGGGTTTGGAAGGAAGGAAAGGAAGGACAAATGGCAAAATCATATTATAATGTCCAAAAATAGGAAACATTTAATTTTTTTAAAGAAAGGAGGGGAGTGTGGTCAGGAAAAGAAGATTTCAGAAGATATAGTGAATAAGGAATAATATAATGCAAACACATTTTTCATAGGTATGAAATTATCAAATGATAAATAATAAGAAAGAAACAAATTCTGAGCTATTACAGAATCAATAACCCAGAGACTTCCTTGCATAGCCAGGCTTCCATGTATCTGAACATTGTGATTCACTCTCATCTATACTTCTTTGGTCATTTTTGATGACCTGATTTCATGTACTGCTGAATAACTGAGAGAAGGTGTAAGACCTTAACATAATTAAGAAATGTCGATGGATAGATTTCATGTGACATCTGCAGGAGCTCTATATGGAATACTCGACTGAGAATAATAAAAAGAAAGTATGAATTAATAGACAGACTTATAATGTCCCTGGCCAAGCACTTTCAAGATTATAACACTCTCTATTTCTAAAAATTGATCTATAAATTTATCAATTTATCATAAGTTGAATCAAGGTTCTATTGGGAGCTTTGGAGACTTGACAAAGGAACTTTGAAAATTCTTCAAAATAGAAAAGTGTATGTATGTGTGTTTGTATTTGAGTGTGTTTGTACATGTCTGTGTGTGTGTGTGCACACGAGTGTGTGTGTGTGTGTGCGAGTGTGTGTGTGTGTGTGTGTGTGTGTCTGTGATGCCTCAAATTTCAACGCATATTCATGTAAAAGGAAACGGAAGTTTGTACTTACACAGGCTAACTCATCTGAAGCATCCCTAGATACTTGCAATACACAGAGTATGTATAACCCACAGCCAGTAAAAAAAGGTTCTTTTTATTATTTTTTAACTTTTTAAAAATTATTTATTTACATTCCAGCCATTGCCTCTCTTTCTTGGTCCTCCCTCTCACACAGACATACATGTAAACATGAAATAAAAATCAATCCTAGAAAATAAATCTGTGTTGTGAGCTCATCTAGCTTACAAATAAACAATAAACAGTAAAAAAAAATGAATTAACAAGTTTAACAAATGTAAACCCCAATGAGTAAGTATACATGAAGAAAAGGAGATAAAATGCTATTCCACATCCTAGCTGCTAGAAGAGAATGAGAATTAAACTAAATTATAGATGAAACACATCTATTACAATACTGTCCAGATCAAACTCATGCAAGTGTATGGAAGTGTATGGAAGACCTGGGATCTTCACTTAGGCAACCCAATTAGCATTTTTTCTTTCTTTCATTGGTTGTTTTATTGGAGGCTGAATTCACTGAAGAGCTCAAGCTAGGAAAGCACAATAAAATGGGGTTACATTTCCAGTCCTTATATCACTTTTGATTGGAAGGCAGAGTTGCACTGACCATGAACTCACTTTGTTTGGAGTCAGGATATGAATCCACTAACCCCCTGCCACAACTACTATAGCGGGGATTACAGTCCTGCTCTGTGAGTCCTAGAGTTTTCTTATATTAAACACAGATTGATCTTACTGCTTAGGAACCCATTGCCAAATAGTTATCAAAAATAAGTGAAAAATTGTATCCATCAAGCATGTGCACAAATGTACCATCTCTAGTCAGAGTTGTCGAACTGGAAAGGATCCAGATGTTCAACTATTCAACTAACAATCACTGATACACCTACACAATGGAGCAGCTTGACTACATAGGGAACAAAGGACTGACTTTCACTAAAACATGAATGGATCTGAGATGCATTTAGACAACTCACATCCAAAAAGCTACATAATTTACCTTCCTCGTTAAGGTCCCTAAATCCCAAAGCTATAAGAATATAAACTGCTCAAGAGTGGTTTCCAGCAAGTAAGCCAGGAGAGGGAACTGCAAAGAAGCAATTTCTTTATAAGGAAACTGTGGCAGTGATCAGACTGCTTTCCATTATTAATGTGTTGGCAGATTCACAAGTTTGTATTTGTCAAAATCTACTCATCCATGTACCAGGGTGAGTAAACTGTATTTACTTATAATTTAAAAGGCAGCAATGGGGAAACAATAGACTGTAACAAAATGAACCACTTAGAAACTCTATCAAGCCAGAATAAAATTTGGCTTAGAATTTGGCTTAGAATTTGACAGAATTTGACACTCTTTTTTTCCAGCCAATCATTGAAGATGATGCTGTGTGGGGAAGTAAAGCAGGAGAAGAACATGCCACGTGAAGCTATGCAAGAGTGTGTCTGTATCGAAAGCATGATGTAGCTTACATATAGGATGTCTACACAACCTGGTGTTCACTTGTCAAGATAAATTCCTCATGTTAACTTTTGGTATTACATTGAATAGCACATATAAATCTCTTGAGTTTTTTTTCCTCTTATAAGTTTCAAAGAAACGGTTTCGAGTCTAGAAGAGATGTTAATGGGTTAAGTGTTAGATACCTCTGTATTCTCTAAGCATGATCACAGTCGTTGATTAATTCCCTACTATCCCACTGTGTCTTGCAGTTTTAGCTAAATGTGCCAGTGAGATGTTAATAGAGTATGGGGCTGTGTGGAGATGAATCCCAGGGAAGCAGCAGCTGCTGCATATTCAGGAAATTGCAGATTTTCCATGGACCATGGAGCATTAGTGTGATGATCTTCCCTCTTGTACGTCAGGCAAATTTGGAAAATGAAATTGGCAAGGCAACACAACCAATATTTCAAAATAATTTACCACTAACACACAGCCTTTAATATAGTCACAATATTGCTGTGTCTTGTGAAAGAGGGAAAAAAAACTGTTTTGAGAAGTAAATTGAATTGAATGTGGTCTTTTTTGGCATGCCAAAGAGTTGATGCATCTATTATAATCTAAAAGCTAGGTGTGTCAGAGCAATAGCATGGATGTTTAATGGCATACACAAATCCCAGAAAATGGCTTATAAAAAGCTTATTTAATCTAAATTGCTTCCCTCTGAAAGTTTTTATTCACTTTATGTATGACTTTACAGATTTGCCCTTTTAAATGACTGCCATTTAAGAAAAGGAAAAAGGCATTTTCACCTTTTAAACATACTGCAACCATAAGGATGTTTTTTTGTTAATGGACAAGGACATCAGATTTTGTTTGCATCTCTGGCCATATATGTCCATGTATGAGCAGAAAATAATAAGTTTAGGTTTATAAGCTGAAAATTGTTAAGATGTAAATTATCCCAAAGTTTTCAAGTTCTGAGCAGAAGTTTCATGATGTCACTTATGAATGATCAAGACCCTAACCTAAATACTGTTAACAATACATTTCCTTTGATACACATGACTAACATCAAAATTTCTTTGCTTTTGTCAACATACTATAAAATACTTGAATGATTTTCATCCCAAAACAATAGAGGCTTTTGTTATTGTCTCTGGTGCCTCTCAGAACTTGAAGGTAAGATATTCATAAATGTAGCAAAATCTTTAGGCATAGGACTTGGAGGAATGGACATGCAACTGACTAGGAAGCCTCCTCCCTTAGCACCAGTTCTCATAGCACCTGAAGGCTCCACACTAGCTGCCATCAAGAAAATCAAGCAAAGCCTAAACAACAACACTGGCCATCATAGCAAGATGTTCTCAAATGTTCAATGTTATTGTCGGAGTAACCAACAGCTGTCTAATTGGATTTACATCCCACTTAATAGTACAGAGTTCATGCTTAGGACTATAGACATAACCGAGCACCTATGACAGGTAAGAGATAAACTCTCAAGGGAAACCTACAAATTGTACAATTTTTTTTTTTTTTTTATTAACTTGAATATTTCTTTATATACATTTCGAGTGTTATTCCCTTTCCCTTTCGGGCAAACATCCCCCCCCCCTCCCCTTCCTTATGGGTGTTCCCTCCCCCTCCTCCCCATTGCCGCCCTCCCCAACAGTCTAGTTCACTGGGGGTTCACTCTTAGCAGGACCCAGGGCTTCCCCTTACACTGGTGCTCTTACTAGGATATTCATTGCTACCTATGAGGTCAGAGTCCAGGGTCAGTCAATGTATAGTCTTTAGGTAGTGGCTTAGTCCCTGGAAGCTCTGGTTGCTTGGCATTGTTGTACATATGGGGTCTTGAGCCCCTTCAAGCTCTTCCAGTTCTTTCTCTGATTCCTTCAACGGGGGTCCTATTCTCAGTTCAGTGGTTTGCTGCTGGCATTCGCCTCTGTATTTGCTATATTCTGGCTGTGTCTCAGGAGCGATCCACACTTCTGCACTTCTTTGCTTCATCCATCTTGTCTAATTGGGTGGCTGTATATATATGGGCCACATGTGGGGCAGGCTCTGAATGGGTGTCCTTCAGTCTCTGTTTTAATCTTTGCCTCTCTCTTCCCTGCCAAGGGTATTCTTGTTCCCCTTTTAAAGAAGGAGTGAAGCATTCACATTTTGATCATCCGTCTTGAGTTTCATTTGTTCTAGGCATCTAGGGTAATTCAAGCATTTGGGCTAATAGCCACTTATCAGTGAGTGCATACCATGTATGTCTTTGTGTGATTGGGTTAGCTCACTCAGGATGATATTTTCCAGTTCCAACCATTTGCCTACAAATTTCATAAACTCGTTGTTTTTGGTAGCTGAGTAATATTCCATTGTGTAGATGTACCACATTTTCTGTATCCATTCCTCTGTTGAAGGGCATCTGGGTTCTTTCCAGCTTCTGGCTATTATAAATAAGGCTGCGATGAACATAGTGGAGCACGTGTCTTTTTTATATGTTGGGGCATCTTTTGGGTATATGCCCAAGAGAGGTATAGCTGGATCCTCAGGCAGTTTAATGTCCAATTTTCTGAGGAACCTCCAGACTGATTTCCAGAATGGTTGTACCAGTCTGCAACCCCACCAACAATGGAGGAGTGTTCCTCTTTCTCCAAGTGGAATAATTCCAATTATATTTTAAAGGCTTATCTTTGTGCAGAGGAATTTTAATCCAGCAATGTGACTGCTCTGGCAATAGATCACATTCAAAGACCTTCTAGCTCTATATGATCTAGCTGGAATGCAGACACAACCTTAGTCCCTACCTTTAATCCCTAAAAGTTAGTTTATATATGGAAGCAGCCATGCTTGAAAGTGATGTCTATGTGAGGGACAGACAAAGTGATGAATCAAAGAGAGATATGACAGAATGAGTCAGAGATAATATACACCCCTCTCTCACAAAAACAGCACAGGAAAGGGAAGCTACTTTTCAGGGAAAAAGAGTAGTCAATCAGCTGAATGTCTTTGAGTTCCATTTATTTTATTCAGTTCTGTTCAGATCCATGCAGTCAGTGCTGTGAGTGGAGTTCAGTTTGTGGAATTCAGTGGATGATTTTTCAAAGGAGGGAAATTCAGTAAGAAGCCTGGAGAAGTAAGATTGAGTCACTTAGCTTAGAAAGGTGTTTGAAGCAGACTGGCTCAGTTGAACCAGCCAGTCAGAGTTCAAAACTAACTAGAAAGAGTGATCTTAATCAGCAGAAAGCCTCTGAGATGACAATTATATCTTGCAAATAAAAGTAACTTTTACTTAAGTGTAGCTTTTACCCCCACTCCCATCAAAAACCACTCTTTTTTCCAAGCAGGCAACAGCTATTACAGAGGTAACAAGTTGTCAAAATGCAGATATTAAGTAACTGGGGCATGTCTGTATAGACTCTGGGGAACAGCCCCAGTGGATGCACCTGCAGTGCTATATTACAGCAAAGGCACAGGCAACATAATGCTGTGTTAAGGAAGGAATAATTGTAAAAAACGAAAAGATCAAGATGTCTGAGACAAGATAGTCTCTGGTAGATAAGACAGTGAAACTGTCCCTAAGACCTGTGTAAGGGGAGAATTAAAGGGAAAACAAATTGATGTAGATTATGGCAATAGAGTACTTACATATGAAAGACTCAAAAATAATAAAATAAATGTTTATAAACAATGTAAGGCTCATATTGTGAATGCATTGAAAAAATTCACATCTTTGAAAGGGATTTAGGCTATATAACCAGGAACTACATAGGTCCAATAAAATGATCTGCATAGAACATGAAAATTCCTCATTTAATGTGGATCATTTGTTTCCTATTGCACTTAGTGTATAGTGTGTGTGTGTGTCTGTGTGTGTGTCTGTGTGTCTGTGTGTCTGTGTGTATGTGTGTATGTGTGTATTGGATATTGTATTAATAAAAGATAAAGGAGAGGGATATGTTCTATGGGAGTCTGAGAAAAAGGGTGCCTTAGCAGGCCCATGCTGAGACACCCCTTCTGCATGTGGGACCAGCCACAAGATGGTAGAGTATAGAATAGAATTTGTTCAGACCTTTGGGGAGGGGGAGGGAGAGAGAGAGAGAGAGAGAGAGAGAGAGAGAGAGAGAGAGAAAGACAGGTATAGAGGAGATGTTGGCCATGAGTATGTGGAGAGAAGTGGGGAGATGGGAAGAGAAGTGCCAAAGGGGAAAGAGAGTGAGGATGGGGCAAGTATCCCCCTTTCTAGTGTCAAGCATACCTGGCTAAAGCCAAGTAACTTTGGGGTGGAGAATACCTCACTGTTGGCAGGTAACTGTATGGGTGGAGCTTAGACAGAATACTAACACTGGACATACAAAAAAAAAACCCATTAATTTGTCTGAGCCAATCCTTCATTTATTAGTAGCATACAAATTTAGAGAATTGGATAAATTTCTCACTATATGACTAGTTATTTTTAAAGTGTAGTTTATATATTTATTTTTTCCATGTGTGTTTGTTTGCATATGTGAGTACATGGATAAAAGGGTACTGTGATAGACATAAGAAACTTTGTAGGAGTTCTGGTGGGTCCCAGGGATCAAACTTAAGTTGTCAGGCTTGGTAGCAATTTTAACCATTGATTTATCTAACCAGCCCACAGTTACTATATTTAAGTTATGTATTTATTCTGAATTGAGAACTAGTCGTATTTTTAAATAATAATATTGAACCTAAGAGTTGAAACACAATAAAATAAATTTGTATTAGAAAGAAAACACCAGGTAGAAACGAACATATTCTTCATTGACTTTAATATTGCATCTTATATCCAAGAATTAAGCTATTAAAATGAGAACAACTCTTCTGAAAATAATTCTAAAAATAGCTACTCATATCTATAAATGTAACTCTCAAGAGATTTTAAAAAATGACACAAACAAGAATAAGTACTTAACATAACCAGGTGTGATAATTAATCTGATACATTAATTTGACTCACAGAGAGATTGGCCATATCTTTGGTGAAGCATTAATCTAAATCTGTGTACAGGGAAGTTTCAGAATAATATCACCATATGAATCAGTATGCTGAATATATCATATTACCCACCCCATTATGAATAAGCCTTACCTGATTTTGATATGAGCACAGCAAACAGTAAGAAATGATATCATCTTATGAAGTGACCATTATAAAATCGATGAAAATGCTGTATCCTGCATGCCTGTGTACATACTAATAAATGTATAAACAAACATGGTTTGGTTTTGTTTCTCTAAAAACACTAACATACAATATATCATCTGTAAATTATTAAAAATCTGCTATTCATCTAACACTTCAATTTTTATGTATTTGACTACTGACACCTCTCTAATACTCTCGTGCCTTCTATTGCTTTTTTTTACCAATGAGATAATTTCTACAAGTCTAAGATTCTCAAAATTTTTAATATTAAACAATTTATTAATATATGGTATGAATAAGAACTATCTCTGACAGATGCGTGTATTTGAGTACTTAGGCCACACTTAGTAGCTCTATTTGAGCAAGTTTTAGAACATTCAAAATATAGGAGGTAAGTTTTTGGAGGCCTGTAGGTTATGTTGCAATTTCACTTCTGGTCCCATCTCTCCTTTATCTATGGAAATGTGAGTATGCAGCATCAAGTCAGTTCCACTAAAGACTTGAGCTCTTCATGCTACCGTGCATTCCTTGCAATGATGGAATATAGTCTCAAACTAAATAAACCTTTCCCCTTTCAAAGTGTTTGGCAGGAATTCTATCACACCAAAATCAATCAGTATTAAGAAACAGGATGAGTTCTAGAATAAGCCTAACCAAGTGTGGCTTGCAGTCATTTTGAACTAATTTGTGGGAGGAATTTGGAGAACTTTGGAGAAGAACTAATGTTAAAAAACTAGAACTTAATGTGTTATTTTGATGAGAGTTTGGAAAAGGAGAGTTTCAGAAGGAAAAAAAAAGATTCTACAACAAATTTGAAGACAAGCAAATCATATTATACCTGAAAAATCTAACTTAATTTTAATCATGTTTTGATACTTTGAGTGAGGCAGAACTGTACAATAAAAAAACGACTTTGTTGGAGGAAAATGTAGAAACACATAACTTCAGGCTATGCCGTGAATGTTGCTAGCTCCATTTTAGTGAATTTTATTAAAATTCAAAGCAAGGTGAAAATAAAGTGGATAGTTTTATTAGCAAAAGGGCAGTACCATGTCTACAATTACACACATATTGGAGGCAGAAAAAGCAAATAAACAAAATAAACAAACAAAAAAATGGTTATAACTGCCAAATACATTGGAGTCGTGAAGGAGAAGCCACACACAGCACTGGAACCCAAAAAGTGGTTCCTCTGGAGGTAAGCTTCACCCAATTAAGGCTCCAGCATCAGAAATAGAAATTCATTTAAAAAGATAGAGCCAAACTGAGAATATAACTTTGGGTTTTTTTTTTTTTTTAGAAAGCACCTATTAGTGGGTGTTTTGGCCCAAGTTGATCCTCAAAAGCATACAGAACTTGCTATAACTCTTGTCTCAAAAGCCCGAATACATTTCAAGTTGACACTATCATAAACAATGTGCTCTGTTTGCTATCATATAACATACAAAAGTCAGATGGTCATGGAGAAATGTTTCAAGGTTCTAGAAACCACTGATACCAGGCATTGTGTAGCAGAATCAGAGCTCCTATTAGGAGTCTGTGAGACTCTAATACACACACATACACACACACACACACACACACACACACACACACACACACACACACACCATATATACCCTGGATCATTGTTGTTTAAATAAAATCAATCTTGTATATGTATAAATTCATTCTATTAGTCTATTTAGATAGCTCTGAATAATGTACAAGTGATACTCCATGATATTGGAGATACTTTAAGTAAAACCTATTTATTGAGGAAAGTTTTGGTTATTGAGCTAAAGAGAGGCTGCACACATCTCAAAAAAAAAGCCAGAGAAACAAAGCTATCCAAGGCTACAAAAGCATAGATGGTGCTATCCCAAGCCCAAGGTGGGTGCTTTAGGATGCAGTGGTTGTCATGGTGAATTTCACTTTTCTTTAGATCAAATACCTTCTTCTGCTCGTACTCCCTTTTAGAATAGGAATATTGTCTTTATCATTTTATAGTTAAAATTTGTTAGTTCTCTCTTTCTCTTCATATGTATATGTGCATGTGTGCATACATATATGTTTATAGTGTGTATGTGTATGCATGATGTGTGGAATATCATAGTTTTCATTAAAATCCTGTCCCCATATTTGATATTATCAAACTTGATGGCTGTAGATCTTTGGAAACATTTGAAATATATTTATTATGAATAATAATATTAAATAGTAATTATAAATTGTCAGAACAATTACATAAAGAGAAATATAAAGATAGCAGTGAGTATTCGTTTGATAACCTATGTCAGTATCAGTAATAAGCACCTTTAAACTATGGATTCCTTATGAGAACTTTGTAATGAAGGTCCTCATCCATATTTAGAAGGAGAAGGAATTGCAGAAAGAATTGCCTAATGATTGAATAGATCAAGACTTTAGTAAGAGATGGACTAAACCTTTAGTTTTACTTGAACTAAATTTACTAAAAATTTACTAAATTTACTAAAAATGATACCACACTATACATGATGCAACTGGAAGATTTAAAAAGTTCTAAAGCCAAATGTATTCAGTAGACTAAAGCAGGAGTGTTGGGAACTTGAGTGTAGTCTGATCTCATAACAAGCTTAAGAACAGCTTGATTTATGTAGTGAGATCTTGTCAAAAAACCAGAGCTGAAGGGAGCAGTTCAGAAGTAGGGCATTTGTTTAAAAGGCATAAAAACTAGATTCACGCTATAATAAAATGACTCCTAACAATATTCAGCTGCAGCCATAAATTATTCCCTTGCCAAGCCACCATAAGAGAAGTTTAGGCTTATAGTAAACAGAAATTACTACAGAGACATACAACTGGACAATGTATAGAGAGTGGGCGATTTTAGAACAATCACTTATAAATGAAGATGTCTTCAGCAAAGCCTTTCCTCCAGAGCCCAGGGAACTGTGCAGAACAGGAGACAGAAAGAGAAAGGGGGATGAATACCTCCACAGAAACATTGTCTTCTAGATATAACAGAACTAATATGCATATGAGACAATTGCAGCATGGGAAGAAGATGCACACTTTCAAGCCGTGTGGGTTCTAACACTGAGAGAGGAAGTTGCCATGGGCTCCCAAAGTCCACCCAAAGGGCTATCATCAATTGGAATTGTCTTGCAAAGGAAAAATTAGTTATCATCAATGGAATATCTTTGGATATATTAACTATACTGAAGAGTAAGCCCCATGCCAGCAGCACATAGCCAACACAAAATAAACTCTGTATTTTGTTCCTTTTTGCTTTGTTTGTGCATCTTTTCATACTGAGCTTTTGCTCAGAAATTATGGTTTCTGACTTGGCATTTTCATAGATTTTGTTTATAAATGAGTCTTTGTGTGTGTATGTGTGTGTGTGTGTGTGTGTGTGTGTATCTTTGTGTTTTATTTTATTTTTGTTTTTTTCATAATGGTTTGTTTGGGTTTTGTTGTTTGTGTTTGTTTGCTTGTTTTCTAGAGAGAGAGATGGGTTGGGTGGGTTGAGTGGTAGGTGGAAATGATCTGAGAAAAGTTGAAGAAGAAACTATAATTAGAATATAGTATATGAAAATTTTCAAAAAAAAATTAATCAAGATCAAAGGACAAAATGAACTGGGTTCAATCATAATGCTGAAAAGTAAAAATTAAAAAGCATCAAATGAAGTAAAAAATTGTATAATTAATACCAGAAAGTCAACCCTAGTGTCCAAACTCGAAGCCATGGCAGCTCTTACTCAATTTGCAGTAGCTTAATAAGTTTATACATACTTTGTTGATCATGTGGATATATTAAAATCATCTTGGATTTCCTTGCTTTGCTTCATTTGTAACATTATTAATTCTCCTTCTTGTACTAAGCTGCTGTCAGTTCTAAATCAGCCATGGATTTTAAAGTTACTTTTTTTAATCATAAAGCTGAGTGTTAAGAAACATGGACACATACCTAGAAATAAAAAGTATGACAGATTTAAAAAGAATTGTTACAAGTGTAAGTCAAGTGAACATAGCAAATTCCAAACTCTAAATAAAAGTATAAGCAAACTAGCTGAACTATGTCCCTGGAACATTCTTAGTGAAATATAATCTTTGTTCTGATGACGTTAAAATGTGAGGGCTTATAGTGAATTGGTGCCTTATACACGAGATCAGATGCAAGAAAAGGTGCTTTGCTCATTTTCATTCAACCATGCAAGTTCACAGTGTTGCCCCACCCCTACCTTTTGCATTTCCTCATTCTGTAAGCAAAGGACATAATATAAAGGCCCTCAGCAAATACCAATACCTGAATCACAGTGCCAATACCTGAATCTTGGACTTTCCCAACTCCAGAATTGAAATATATTCAGTTTCATGTTTTATAACAGCAAAAGGAGACTAACATAATTATTATAGTTTTATTTAGTCTCTCTAATAAAATACTCTAACAAAAAGTTTGTTGGGGAAGAAAGGGTGTTGGGTTTGGCTCCATTTCCAGGTCACAATCAATCACTGAAGGAAGTTAAGGCAGGAACTCAAGGTAGGTTGCTGGATGCTAAAACCCTGGGGGGATGCTACTTGATAGTTCGCTCCCTTGCTCAGCCAGGTTCATATTCATCTACCTTCCACACATAGCACAAGGCCATCTGACTGGTAAAGAGTTACACACCCACTAGGCTAATTACTTCTACATTCATTTAAAAGTCAAGAAAATCTCTCCTAGACATGCTTAACTTGGTGAAGACAATCACTCAATTATTTTCTTTTCAGGTATTCTCAGCTATTTCAAGTTGACAGTTACTATTAAGTAGTACACAAAGAATAATATACAGTGAGGTCTTCGTATGTGGTCTTACTATAGGAACCTCTACTTTATATCAATTTTGTAAGTGTAAAGCTTAACACCAATGTCTCCCAAAATTTAACCTTTAAGTGAGATTTGTTTCCATTTCATTGCCTTGGAAAACAGTCATATTTCTGCAGAAAACAGCAACTATCAATTGAATGGGGAAAACATTCCAGAAGCTACATCTAAACGTCACTGGAAAGCTTTCTTATGTGTTCTTATTCATCATTTCAGTACTTCTCTAAAAATTAAGTTGTAGCTACGGTATTTCTTTCTACAATTAGGTGATGTGCAACAGAACATCGAAAGTAGTTATTGACCAATATTATAAAATAAGAGTGAAAATCATTTTGAGAATCAAACCCATAAATTCAACAAGGAAATATAGGTGGACTGGAAGATAAGTAGAATTTATTTTACAATACTGTAAAAAGACTGGTATATACTGTGCACAGATTAAGAACCAAGTAGACAGTTGGCCATGGGAATGCAGAATCTGCCACTGATGGCCAGGATTTATCAGAATGAAAGGAGGAGAATACACCCTAAAAGATTTATCTACAAACTGTGAACCGCAATTCGAATAATAGATTGAAGGAAATAAAACAGTAAGTTATGGTGGTCCATATATTCACTGAGAGTGGTAAATTAAACAGAGAAAGCCATAATCTTTCAACTGGCTGAGGATACGGCTTAGTGGTAGAGACTTGCTTAGCACTCGTCAGGTTCTAGGTTTGATTTCCCTTAACATAAAGCAAATTTGAATCCATTTTAAACAAGCTTGGTGAATAAATATATGTACGCATGAAATCTGAATATACAAGAAAATATACTCGAAGTAACCCAGCCACAAAAGAGCACACCTGGTATTCACTCACTCATAAGTGGATATTAGCCCCAAAGCTCAGAATACCCAAAATACAATTCACAGACCATATGAAGCTCAAGAAGAAGGTAAACCAAAGTGTGAATGCTTCAGTCCTTCATGTTCATAGCCTTATTTCAAGTAGCCTGAAGCTGGAAAGAACCCAGAAGTCCTTCAACAGTGGAATGGATACAGAAAATGTGGTACATTTACACAATGGAGTACTACTCAGCTATTAAAAACAATGACTACATGAAATTCATAAGCAAATGGATGGAACTAGAAAATATCATCTGAGTGAGGTACCTCAATCACAAAAGAACACACGCGGTATGCACATATGGTATGGACTCATTGATAAGTGGATATTAGCCCAAAAGCTCAGAATCCCCAAGATACAATTTACAGACAACGTGGAGCTCAAGAAGAAGGGAAACCAAAGTGTGGATGCTTCAGTCCTTATTAGAAGGGGGAACAAAATACTCACAGGAAGAAATACAGAAAGTGTGGCACAGAGACTGAAGGAAAGGCCATCCAGAGACTGCCCCACTTGGGGATCCATCCCATATACAGACACCAACTCAGACACTATTGCGAATGTCAGGAAGTGCTTGCTGACAGGAGCCTGATATAGCTGTCTCTTGAGAGGCTCTGCCAGAGTATGACAAATACAGAGGCAGATACTTGCAGCCAACATTTGGACTGAGCACGGTGTCCCCAACGGAGGAATTAAAGGACTGAAGTAGTTGAAGTGGTTTGTCATACCATACAAGAACATTATTAACCAATCAGACACCCCAGAGTTCACAGGGACTAAACAACCAACCAAACAGTACACATGGACAGATTCATAGCTCCAGTCGCATATGTACCAGAGAATGGCATTGTCTGGCCTCAGTGGAATAAGCCCTTGATCCTGTGAAGGCTTGATTCCCCAGCATTGGGGAAAGCAAGGGGGTGAGGTGGGAGAGTGTGGGTTGAGGGGGAGAAACCTCATAGAAATAGTAGAAGAGGGGATGGCATAGGGGTTTCTGGAGGAAAAACTAGGAAAGGGGATAACATTTGAAATGTAAATACATAAAATAGTCAATAAATAAAAAGAAAATATACTTGTAATACTTGATGCTTGAACATATGTGATAGGCTGGAATCTTTAGAAGCAAGTAACACAGGCCAATGGTTTAATGATTGGAGTTGACAGCAGAGGAAAATGAATATTTTCTGATGAAAGTTGAGCAAAGGGATAGGACTGAATTGAGTACTTAAAGTATAACCTCACAAGCTATGGATATGAACAAAATCCTAATAGAAGAAGTGAATGCATATATATCAGGTATATTTATAATAACCCACGAGAGACAGAAACATGGGGTGAAACTGTCATTGAGTCATTCATATGACACAATAGCACTTAACTAAGGGCTGTAAAGTATGAATAAAATAATAAGGCATAAAATCTGACTGAGTGCTAAGCACAGACAACAAAGAAAATAAAGTTTGGGCATTAATAATATATTCAGACACATGAAAATAAAACAGCATAGAGAATGCTAAGTTTCTAATAAATCAAATATGCATGCTCATTTCCTTTTAGACTTTCAGTGCTTCTATATATGAGAAACTCATTAAGCCCATATTGGAAGAGACTTAGCATGCACAGTAGCAAGTGAGCAATTGTTTCCGAGGATGATGCTACACAGTTGCACAGCATGAGTGGTGTTATATCTGCTGTGTTTTGTCACTGGCTGTGTGCTGCAACCGTGCTATGAACACTCAAGGCATATATCCTGTCAACCCAAAATTCCAACTACCAGAATCTGCCAGAGTGTAACTTTGTGAGTCTTTTTTAATTGGCTTGAAAATCTTTAACTGTTTGGGATGAAGGATGATTTGGCTAATTAACAATCTTGTGGGTTCTTTCTTGATCTCTAGCGAGAAATGAAAATGTCTCACTCTTGGATAGTTTAAAAGAATCTGAAGTAAACTTGTATCTAGAAATGGCTTCACAAACATTTCAAAAGTGAATTCAGAGTTCACAGATACTTTTGTGTGGAGAGAAGTTGGGTTTTATATAAATCTTGGTATAGGAAATATACCAAAAATGTTTATTTTTAAAGCCATATTACACAGATTTATTTCTCAGAAAATACAATGAGTGCAAACATGTAAACAACATGTCATGAAGGTCCCCATCACCTTGATCAGCATTAGGAAAATTTTAAAGTTGATTGCAATGTAATGTTAGAGTTCATTTGCATTTACAGCCATCACACCATTGTATCCATGCAATTCTCCTAAAATCTCTAGATTTTTTTCTTCTGATTGTTCAGCCCTGTCATTTGAAGTATTAACAAACCTATGTAAAATAAAGGACACTTGCTACTGTTCCTAATTTGTGAACTTACAGTTTTATCCTGCAGGACAATGAAATCCATCCTCTACAGACGGCATACAAAGCACTCATGCATTGCCTGATAGTCATCTCACTTTTGACATTTCTCGGTGCAATAACAGTTGCATATGAAACTAGAAAGCCTTTAAAAAATCACCATCTTTTTCCCTTTTTACAATGATTTCAGGAATGCCCTTTTTCCCTAAATCCTTCAGTACACCTGGTGACTCTTTGTCTTTAATTTGAAATGCGATCCAAAGTTTTTGCATTCAAGATGGAGATACAAAATAGTTCAAGATTTTTTCAGGGCTATAGTCAGTGTTGGGCTGGTGAAATTTAACAACTCTCTCTCAAGATTTAGAGAAAGAATATACTTTATAGCATTTATGAAGATAATCAATCCTAAATTCACGATTTTCTGACATGAAATTGTTATCATTGAACAGAATAATTGAAAAGGGACACTTCAATGACTCTCCTAACCCAGTATTGGCTAATTCATGCAAAGGACTACTTATTCCCTAACAAATTTGTGAGTTACGAATTACAGAACTTTGTGACAGTGTAAAAATGGCAGCCAATGATAAGTGCAAAATCTTAAATTCAGTTCTAGATTTACTAACTCTTGGCTTGCTCATGTAGAGTTTGATAATTTTGTACCTTATTGCATTTATCATCTCTGAAGTAACCCCACTGGAGTTTGAATATACCATTAAAAAAGCAAAACTACTGTATGTTTTCTTTAGGGTGTTTAGAACTGACACATTATTTGTCTTGAATACTTAAAGTTGTGCTTCTTAGATGTAAGTTTATTCTATGTAAAATCTTCCTCACTTAGCATAAATTTGAAATTTTTACTTTACTTTTTAATTAATACTTCACGCACTTCACATCTTGTTTGCTGCTCCTTCCTGGTCTCACCCACACACAGTTCCTCCCTGAATCCCCTTCCCCTTCTCCTCTGAAAGGATGAAAGTTCCCTTGAATATCTCTCCGAACTGGTACATCAAGTCTTTGCAGAGCTAAGTCCATTCTCTTTCACCGAGGCTGGAGAAGGCAGCACAGGTAGAAGAACCCATTCCACAGACAGGCAGTAGTTGTAGGAACAGCGCCAACTCCAGTTGTTGGGATACCCATTTAAGGACCAAGCTGTACATCTGCTACATATATGCAGGGGTGCTTAAGTCCAGCCCATGTATGCTCTTTAGTTGCTGGTTCAGTCTCTGAGAGTCACCAATAGTCGAGGTTAGTTTACAATGTTGGTCTTCCTGTGGAGTTTCTACCCCTATTGGAGGCCTCAGTCCTTCCTTCAAATCTCCCATATGAGTCCCTGAGCTCTGACCAAAGTTTGGCTGTGTATCTCTGCATCTATCTCGATCAGCTGCTAGAAGGAGCCTCTCAGAGGACAGTTTTTCTAGCTATCTGGCAGTTTCTCTGAAAATAGGGAATAGTTATACCTGAAGACTTAGATATATCCCTCCTGAGCATACACCTGAAAGATGATCCACCATAGCCCAAGGATATATGTTCCACTATATTCATAGTAGCTTTATTCATAATAGCCAGAAACTGAAAACAACCAAGGTGTCCTTCAACAGAAGAAAGGATACAGAAAATGTGGTTAATTTACGCAATGGAATACCATTCAGCCATTAAAAACAAGAACACTCTGAGTGTTGCAGAAAAATGGATGGAACTAGAAAATATCATCCTGAGAAAGGTAACCCAGACCCAAAAGTTCATGCATTATGTACATACTTACTGATAAGTGGATATTACCATAAAGTACAGGATACCCATACTCCACTCCACAGACAAGGAAGTAAACAAGAAAGAAGGATCGAGCAAGTATGCCTGAATCTCTCTTAGAAAGTAAAATAAAATAGTCATAGTAAGTAGATAGAGGTGGGTAACTGGGTGGGAGAGGGGATGGAGAGAGTAGTAGCGGGTGTCATTCAGGATCAGCTGTACAGAAAGGTAGGAAAGAGAGCCAGAAAGCTGGGATAATGAATGGAATTGGCAGCTGGGACAGGGGTGGCATCACTAGGTCTTGGCAGAGACCTGGGATAGGGGAGGCTATTGGGAGTCTATAGAATGACTCTAGCTGAGAATCCTAGCAGTGAAGATATGGAACCTGAAGTGGCCGCCTTCTGTAGCCAGGAAGGATCGACCACACCACCCGGAAAATTGTCAAACCACAATTTGCCCTGTATACAAGGTATGCAGGAACAAAGATGGAGCAGAGACCTGAGAGGACGTCACATTAATAACTGGTCCATCATAAGATCCACTCCATGGGCAAGCACCAATCCTGATACTATTAATGATACTCTGTTATGCTTGCAGTCAGGAGACTAGCGTAAATTTGACATTTCTAAACTGTAAGTTTAAGTGTTTCTCAGTCTTTTGGATTTCTTCTATTGAACATCATTTGCTTAGATCTGTACTTCATTTATAACTGAACTTTTATATCCTGTTTCTTGATGTAGTTTAAGTATTTTGGATATTAGAATCTATTAGCTTTTGTGTTGGTAAAAATCATTGCCTACTCTGTTTTGTCCAGATGACAGTGTCCTTTTTGTTACAGAAGCTGTTCAGTTTCATGAAGTACCATTTTTAATTGTTCTTAATTCACTGGGCTATTAGTGTTTTGTCCAGAAAGACTTCTTCTAGGCCAAAGAGTCTATTGCTATTCCCCACTTTCTCTTCCATCACTTTCAATGTACCTGATTTTATGTTGATGTTATCGGTCCATTTGGAGTTGAATTTATTGCAGGATGATGTTTGCAACTGCTATACATTCAGACATCAATTTGAATAGTACAATTTTTGAGGATTCTGTATTTTTACTAGTGTGTACTTCTGCTTTCTTTAAAATAAGGTGTCCATATATATGTAGATTTATTTCTGGATCCTCAATTCCATTCCACTGATCAGCAGGTCTCTTTTAATGCCAATGCCTTGGTTTTATTTTATCACTACAGGTTTGTAGTACAATTTGAAGTTAAGAATATTAAGACATCTAGCAATTCATTCATTGATCAAGATCAAGATATTTTTAGCTATCCTATTTTTTTCCAAATGGTGCTGATTACTATTTTCTCAATAACTGAGAAGAATTATGTTGTATTTTAATGGTGAGTGTACTGATTCTGTAGATTCATTTTGGTAGGATGGTTGGACTTTTCTACTATGTTAATTTGCTGATTCATGAAAATGTAAAATTTTTCAATATTCTTAAAGGTGTGGTTTCCTTGACTTCCTTCTCAGTCCAAATACCATTTGTATGTAGGAGAGCTACTTATTTTTTTGTGAATGATTTTAATTATCCAGCTACTTTGTTGAAAGTGTTTATTATCTGTAAGGGTTCACTAGTGTAATTTTTAGGGTCACTTATATATCCTATATACAAATGATAATTTGAGTTTTCCTATCAACAACTAAGCTACGACTTTAAGTACTATGTTAAATAGATATGAACAGAGTGGACAATTTGGTCTTATTCCAGATTTTAGTGGAATTCCTTTGAGTTCCTTCTAGGTTAAGTGGACGTAGGCTATGGGATTTCTGTAAATTGTCTTCATTTTGTTTATGTAAATCCATTGCATCCCTAACCTTACAGGACTTTTTATCATGAGTGGATATCGGATTTTGTCAAAATTGTTTTTTGCGTCTAATAATATGATCATTTTTCTTTCAGTTTATATGGCATTCATTTATTTACATTTATTAATTTTGTATATGAATGCATCCCTGAATTTTTGGGATAAACCCAACTTGATCAAGATGGATGATGTGTACATGGTTTACATTTGCAAATATTTTATCAATTATTTTGCATCTGAATTTGAATGAGTTTTTCTGACATAAGGGTATCATAGCAATCAGAAGCCAAGGAATATCATAAATTCACACCACAAAATAAACCTCACACATGAAATTTATTGATGAGAACAGAATGGTTGCTGCCTCTAAAAGGTAAGAGGAAGAGCAGTTAAGGATGAAGAGGCAGGGCTTTATAAGATTGTTGGAGCATGTGCAGTGAGCAAGTGAAAAGATATAGTGTAGCTAGAAGCAATGCTTGGATATTGTGGTAATTTGAGTATGGTTGGTCTTAGAAGTGGCACTATTAGGAGGTGTGGCCTTGTTGCAGAAAGTGTGTCGCTGTGGGGTGGGCTTTGATACCCATTATCCTAGCTGCTTCAGAGACAGTCAGTCTGCTCATAGATAAAGATATAGAATTCTTAGCTCCTCCAGAACCATGCCTGTCTGGTCAATGCTGTACTTTCTGCCATGATGATACTAGACTGAAACTCTGAATCTGTTAGCCAGCCCCAATTAAATGCTCTTTTGTATAAGAGTTTCCTTGGTTATGGTGTTTCTTCACAGTAATTGAAACCTTAACAAAGAAAGATATTAACTGTGAAACATTACCTGACTATTAAAGGGTATTTCCTAGTCTGTGAGAAGGCCAAGGGCAGGGAGATGTTCTACTTCCTAATACCCTACATTTCTCCTGTTATTGTTTACTATAGATAATTAATGGGATAAAGACGGCAATGTTATTGTTAATATACTTTCTTTTGTAAGAGGGTTCTGAATTCCTCGTGGGCAAGCTTGTTCTTCACTATCAGGGCACAATCAGGAGTCATAGGCCTCTAGTTCCATAAGTAGAGCTTGATAATGCTGTAATAACAACTGATTAAATGTCTGGCTAGAAATCTTTTGAATTTGTTGAAGAAATCTAGAATGAGGAAATGGAGGCAAACAGGAGTTAAGAAAGACATTATCCCAGATCCATTCCATATTGGACCATCAACAATCCATGGGCCAGAGTAATTGAACTGTTTCTTTTGTTTTTTGAGATCCATATGCAGTTGTCAGATTTAAACTTTGATTATAACTGGTTGACAAGAGGTATTATTCCTTGATAAAGATGTAAACAGCATGCTTCTCCACTCTTAGTACATATAACCCTTGCCAATTTAACTAATGCTTTATAGGTGTTTTGCATAGAAATAAGACTTTTTCTTAAGGCCAGAAATTGCTTCCTTATCCTGTGATAAGCATGCAATGTACTCTATCATATTGTAGAACTATTTCAATGAATGAATCTAACTTTTGATTGAATGGGATTATTTCATTTTAACATTTTAATCTGTTAGATTTTAACAGGTATAACAATAAGCACTATAGGTAGGCATTTTGTTCCCTATGCCAGTAAGCTTCCTTTTCACCTAATATCCCACTCTTTTGTGGAGGATAAGGGTAATGTATTTTCTTCTGTAACTATTTCCTGCTGAAATTAGGACATCAGTTTCAGGAGCCAGAAAGGCTGAAATGGAAGTCAAATTGTTGAAGGGGATTCAGGCAATGGTGCATTCATATGTTTAACTGGCCCATCTGAAGAAACAGGGAGCAATCATCTCAGCTGGACTGGTTCACATTGGCTTTCAGAAAGAACAGGGCTTACAGCCATTTGGAGCACTTTGTAGTCTGCAGTTGATTCCTAGATGGTGTCTAACAGTTGAGTAGGAATCTGCTAAAATAGTTATAGACCAGGGGCAGAAGTAACTTAAAGAGAAATAATACATTTAGTACTTTCAGGCCCACAGTCTTGGTATTTTGGAGAATAAAGGTATCCTAAGACCAAGGAAGAATGATGTAATACACTCAGGAAAAAGCAGGTAGGGAAACATAGGCTATACATATTTGACCCATTTGATCCTTCAACTCACTGGATTTTACATGATTTGTTTTTGTATACAAGAATAAATAAAAGTTATATATATATATATATATAACTTATATAACTTATAACTTATGTATAACCAGTGTTTGTACTCTATTCTAAAATTGACATTGTAGAAAAGGAGGTTAATAGCTGCCATTATTTTTGAGTCAAAGCAAAACTTTCAGTTAAAAAGCATGAACCTTTACATATCCTTCATCCAGAGAGCTGGGCATATAGATTGAACAAAGATTTTAATCACGATAAGAAGCACCTATAAGTCTACTTAGAAGACAATCAAAGAAAACTTAAAATCTTGATCTTGTGACTGCTAATTGTAGTCAGTACTTTATCAGATTATTCTAATTCCATCAATCTATATTAAACATATTTTGCAGAAAAACTTTCAAAAATATGCTTGGATCTAGAAGAACAAAAGTCATAGCCCAACTGCAGAGCCAGATTCCCAATAAAGCTAAAAGAATAACATGATTTTAATATTATCTGTACTCCAAAGATATTTGAATCCCAGCTGAAATTAATCTAGTAACCAGAAAGCCTAAAGATAAATTCTGAGCCCTGGCCATCACAGCATATATGGCAAGTGGCATTAATGGTGATATCTTTGCAGCTGGCAGTGGCAGAAAAATAAAAGACAGAACCAATAAACACAGAAAACCCACATACTTAAGAGAACAATCAGAAACAAAACATGTGATCATACTATCAATACTATATTTAACTAAGCCTGACCCATTTCCCTCTCAGCTCCTATATGTGGCACAAGAGTTACACACTTAAAGACACAGAACTTTCCACACACAAGAAACAAAATAAATAAATAAATAAATAAATAAATAAATAAATAAATAAATAAATAAATAAATAAAACTTTCAAAGCAGCCAGAACCAGGGAGTTAGGTAATGTCTCACTTTTTCCCTTGATGAGAGTGAAATGAATTTGTTTTTTTAGCGAGATTATAAGAGGAGAATGGTGTTTGGTGATAAAACTGTTTTAGCTGTCCAGACTCAGGGATCCACCTGGGATGCAGCAAGGAAAAGATTGTGTGATTTTGAGAAGGAGGAGAAGTATGGCCAATGAGCATGGCACCAAATTATGGAGGAAGTGTGGGTAACAGAGGCTCCCACTTGGTCTTCGACTAGGAGGTCCCTCTCCAGCAAGGGAATAGGACAGGTTGGTACCACTAGAGAGCAGTAGGTAAGTGAGATATCCCCAAAGTTGAAACTGGGATTTGGTGAGGTTGATACGGCTGTCGTGATAATAGGGGAATGAGAATGAGAAGAGGGTTTCCTCAATTCCATCAGCACCAAGTAGATGATCCTAATATCATGGTCTCCCTGAAACTATGGTGCCTATTCATAACTCCCTGTTGGAAATAGTGGTAGTTGGTCCAAAATATCCTGGGCCTCATAAGTTGTCCATAGCCAAGCCTAAGAGGTCTGATAGAGAGCAATCTTGGCCTAATGTCCCTGTGCTGAGTGAGGTCATGGACAACCTACAGTCCAATATCCTCCTTGGACGTGATTGTGATAGTTCATACAACGTCTGACAAGTTTGGACCCAATGGCCTTCCTGAAAGCATGTGAAACAGGGGTCCAGGGGGTCTCATGTTTTTGGAGGAAACATAACCTTGACAGTTTATCTAGCAGTTTGTTTCAAGGATTTTTATATCTCCCAACATGCACCTTAAAGTTCACTGGTTGGACTACTTCCTATGTGGTCATTTCGACCCACTCTAGGTATTTCAGTTTGTCCCTAATGTGAGGGAAACTCTGAGATAAGAAATATGTCATAAAGAGTTGTTTCTCATCTGGTGTTTTGAGATCTAGTTTGGTATTTTGTAACAAGATTTTTACAAATTGCCCTAAGAATTGAGATTGATTTTCATATTTGTCCTGTATGACCTTTTGGGTTGTTTTTTTTTATAACTTTTTGATTTAAGGTCAACCTTAGAGAGACTGCCCAGGGTGAAATTATACATTTATCTTTATACATAAATCCTCAAAAATTTATGCCTCTAATATTATTGTAGTTCCACTTGTAGCCATGGTCAGGGACTGCCTCAACCCCGATTGTGTGAGTAGCATTTGTGTGATGAATTTCATCTGTATGTACCCTAGTCTTGTCCCAGACCTTCCAGCATTCTTCAGAGAGAAGATTGTTAATGAAAATCAGGTATGATAGGTGAGGTAGTAAGATTAAGTGACATATTGGAAAGATTGGAAGCATAATATCCCAATCTCTTTTCTCCTAAAGAGAGATCACTCAATGAGAAAAGGACAGTGACCAAGGTGTTTACCAGAACAATCTCCCCCAAAAGGTTAACCATTGTCAAATTACATCAGGTAGAGGGAAATAGAGGGGTTCCTATAGTGCAGCAAAAGTAAGTAGCAGAAAAATTAAGTGCCATCAGTGCGCTAAAAGTAGGTGCCAGAGAGGGATGATTACACCAATCTATCACTGGAAAGGGAGAACAGGAGACCAGAGGGGCCAGAAGAAAAGAAGAAACTGAGGCTTGAGGCTGGTTAACTGGATTGGAAGTGATTTGGGCTTCATAGCTAGGAGAAGTTAGGTAGGTTAATAGGAAAAAAGAGAAATAGGTTTTGAGAAGAGATAAAGGAAAGCTAGAAATCAAGGAAGGAATGGACCAATTTCTCTTACGATTTACAATAGTTGTAAAAGTCCCAAATAATATTGGGACCTAGGTGGCATTAGATGGCCATTTGCATTGGTTATATAAGGAATATTAAGGTCAAATTTGATTAATAAAGTAAGTTTGGAGTCTCTCATAGGTGCCAAGTGGAGAGGCTGGAGGTTTTCTAAGAGGTATCTTTAAGGGGAATCAGAGGTGAGAGGGTGTAGATGACACCATTTTCATGGGTAACGTGACACAGCAGCCTATAGCAGCCTGAAGGCAATAACGGGACTTATGGAGGACTATAAAGGATCAAACTCTCTTGGGATTGTCCCCTGACTGAACAGACGCATGCCTAACTACTTGAAGAGATACAAGACCTGATACTAGGAAGTTCAGCCAAGCCTGAAAGCATGCCAGAAGGCAAAGCAAACAAACAAACAAACAAACAAACAGCCAAGCTCAGGAGCAAGGTGTCATCCAGAGGGGGAAAATGGAACTGAGTCCTGTATTGTCATAAAAATCACAAGGGAACAGAGTATCTGTGAGATTATAGGCAGCTCTAAATGGGCGCCAGAAAATGAAGGCAGAAGGAAAAGTCACAATGCCCAGTGGGGCTTAAGGAAGCTGCAGCATTGAAGTTCGGAGGGTGGGGTAGTGGAGACTGTGAAAAGGGACATAAAGACTGTGAAGGGGATAGGAGATACCCTTACCTAGGGCCAGGGCCAGGGCCAGGGCCAGGGTCTGTAAACTAGGCTAGCTATAACTCTAAAGACCATGGCTGGAAGGACCACCACTTTCCAGAGTACCAGAAGGATGCTAGAGTCCCCAAAGTCATTTTATTAGATTCAGGAAAGTGTTGACACTGAAGGGGAAACTTACTAACTGACCCCTGGTGGGTCAGTTAGTGATGAGTGGATGAGTGATTGAGGAGACAAGAAGTGAGTCTGTCAGTCTGTTGCAGTTATATTGAGGGTGAGGGATAGGGTTCCATTGCAACTAAGACCCAGAGGGTAAGCTTGAGTGAGCACAAGGAGAGCCTATCTAAAGTTCCAATGAAAGGTTTTTTTGTTTGTTGTTTTTTGTCTTTTCCTCATACAATAGTATCTTGCCAGTTGTGAGCCAAGAAATATCACAAAGTTATACTACCCAAGAAACTTCACAGAAAAGATTTACTGGGGAGGAAAACAGAATGGTGGCTGCTTCTGAATGGGAAAAGAGACAGCCCTGCACTGGATTTAGGGGCAGACTTTTATAGGGTATTTGAAGCTTGAAAAGTGAGCTTTTGGAATATGCACAGTGAGCTAAGTAAAACAGTACAGCACAGCTGGAAGTGTTGCTTAATCACTAACACTGAAACACTGTTTGGCAATTAATGCTGAGTAACAGGATGGGAATTTCCAAGTCCCAGAGCTTGGGGGTAATCCAGACACAAGTGATTTGCCATTGGCCTGTTACTCTACAATATTCATTAGGAAAATTGGTCTATAATAAGGAAAAATATTCTGGGATTCTCATTCTTTGTTGTATCATCATGTGGTTTGGGTATCAGGGTAACTGTGGTCTCATGAAATAATTTGGAGAGTGTTATTTCTGTTTCTATTTTGTGGAATAATTTGAGGAGTGTTGGCATTATCTCTTCTTTAAAGTTTTGGTAAATTTCTGTGCAAAGACCATTTTTCCCTCGTTCTGTTTTGGTTTGGGTTTGGTTTGGTTTTGGTTTATATTGATTATCTGCACTAGATTTAAGTTTCATAAATTATTCCTATTGAGAAAAGTATCCAGTTCTTTTTGATTTTCCTATGTGGTAGAGTGCAAGTTTTTTAAAGAATCGTTCTTATGATTTTAAGGATTTCCTCGAAGTCTGTTGTTAAGTCTTCCTTTTCATTTCTGACTTTGCTAATTTGGATATTCTCGTTCTACCCATTAGTTAATTTGGATAAGAGATTGTTGATCTTTTTAATTTTATCAAAGAACCAACTCTTTATTTCACAAACTCTTTGTTCCTTTATTTTAAAATTCAGTCCTGAGTTTAATTATTTCTTGCTATCTAGTCTTTGGGTGAGATTTCTTCTTTCTTCCTTCCTTCCTTTCTTTCTTTCTTTTCTTCTTCTTCTTCTTCTTCTTCTTCTTTTCTTCTTCTTCTTCTTCTTCTTCTTCTTCTTCTTCTTCTTCTTCTTCTTCTTCTTCTTCTTCTTCTTATCTTCATCCTCATTCAATTTTCTTTCTAGAGTGTTGAGGTCTCTCACTACCTGGGTAGAAGAGTAAATCTGTACTTAAAGCTGTAGTAGTGTTCCTTTTACAAATTTAGGTGCCTTGTGTTTGAGGCATAGATTCTTAGAATTGAAGTTTTTAACACAGTTAACCATCAGAGACATTCAAATCAGCACTGCCTTGAGATTCCATCTTAAACCTGTCATAATAACTAATATCAGTAATACACATGATAGTTAATGGTAAAATAGATTGTGAAATATGAGGAAGACTCATCCACTGCTGAAGGGAGTGCAAACTTAAACAACCAGTATGGAAATCAATACAGTGGTTCTAGCTATACATCTTTTGGACATATTCATCCTACCACAAAGACACTTGCTTGTTGCTGTTCTATTCATACTAGCTGAAAATTAGAAACAACTTAGATGCCTTTTAACAGAAGAATGGTTAAAGAAGATATGGTACCATTTACATAACTGGATATTACTTGGCTGTTTAAAAATGAATCATGAAATTTGTAAGAAAACCAATGTGACAGGGAAAAGTCAATGAAAGTAAGGTATCCCAGACTCAGAAAAATAAATATGGTATGTGCATTCAGTTATATATGGATATTAGTCATTACATAAGTGATAACCATACAATAATTCATAGACCCAGAAAAGTTAAGTGTAGAGGAAGGAACTGGAGGGAACTGCTTCTCGGTGGGAAGGGAAGATAAAATAGATTTCCTGGGTAGACTGGGAAAGAAGGGTCCTGAATGGGATTAGAGGGGAGGAGTAGGGAAGGAGGGGGTATTGAGATGACCTCGAGGAAAGTAATATGGGGACAGACATCTAGAACTGAGGGGAATTTGAAGGGTAATTTGGAAACCTAGTACAATGAAAACTTCATAAAATATACAAAATAAATCATAATGAAGTCTCTAAATAATTGGGGAGTTAAGCACAGTCATAACTGCCCACTAATTATCACCAAGCAATGTTTCCAATATATGTCCAATGGAGTTGTTGACCTAAAGGACCACATGGAAATCTCCAAACAACCCAGACTTTTTCCAAGACAGTAAGTTGCTCTTCACGATCTGATGGCAAGACCCCATTATTAAAGACAACACCTATACAATTTATTGAACATGGAGAGTTTAAGTTTGGTGACTACACAGAACCTTCACTACTATGTTATAGTATCCTGGCCTTGGGAAAGTTCTCTGCAGGCTCCCAAAATTAAAATAAACAAATCAACTAACTAACCACCACAGTGCCACAGATTCTCTGATCTACAGTACTGTCTGCCTGAAATATTCTGTGGCAATGATGGCACAAGCTTATAAGAAAAACCAGATATTTAATTTGACTTAAATTCCTTTCTACAAGATAGAACCCTTATCTGCTTAGAGGAACTAGAACTAGAAATTAACTAGAAACTCAAAGATCTAGTGTAGAAAACACTACTAATCTTAAACAAAAACAAAACAAATCAACAGAAGGTAATGATAAAACACTTCTAATAAAACTCTGCTATACTCAAAGATCAATCGCTTACTCAGCCAGCATTAGAGAAGCTTCCTCCTGCAGAAGATAATGAGTGGGTCTCTGATTCCTATGCTTGCTCTTGGGATCTTTTCTTCTGTGGGTTTGCTTTATACAACAGGAATGTGATAGAGCTTTGCCGTTATTTTATCTTATATCTTATTTTGTTATCCTTTGTTGTTACGTATTAGAAGTCTATTCTTCTCTAAGAAAGACAAAAGGGAGTAGACCTGCATGGGAAAGAAGGTGACAAATATTGGGGGAAATAGAGGTGAAACTGCAAAAATGTAAAAATACTATTAAATTTTAAGTTATTAGTAGATTTTGAACAAATTCTTGCACTAATTTCTGTAGAAACAAACTATTTGACATCAGTGGCTACCAATATTTCAAATAAAATTCTACTAAAGTTCATAAATTGTAACAGAAAATGAGTTGTCCTTGTTTTATTATGTGTGTCTGTAAATCAGGTCATGGCACATTTTCTTGTGAAATATATAATTTGTTATCTTTATATTTATTAAGCTGTGTTAGCATATTTAATAAGTAATTTTTATTGCTAAAGACTATTATAAAATAGATTAAAATGAACCAGCCTTACATGAAATTATCTTAAGAAGGTATTAAGAAGGTATTTAAAAAGATCCTAAAATAATTCCTTTCAAAATTTCCACAGAGTGAATAAGTTGATTGGCTAGTACACAGCACCTTTCAAAACCTATTTATTTCCATACATAAAGCTATAACTATGGCAGTAAAATAAAATAAGTATCAGATTTTTAAAGTTAAGCTAGATCTCTCATAAGATTAATAAAAAAAGAATGAAAAGGGGAAAAATAAAATTAGAGAATCAGTTATGATGTCAAGATTCCATGGTGAAAGGGGTGCTTCTCAACAGAAAGCATTTTAATAAAATTTTAAATTGCTGAAAACTCTAATTCTACACTCAATATTTGGGGGGAAATGAAATCAAGAAAGCAGAAAGGAAATGCATATGAAGAAAAACTGACCTGTCTTACTGCTTAAAAGCTAAATAATAACTGGTTGACGGTGGTGCATGCTTAATCCTAATACTCCAGAGGCAGAAGAAGACTGATATCTGACATTGAGGCCAGCCTTGTGTATAGAGCAAGTTAAAGGACAGCAAGAGCTACACAGAGATATACTATCTTGATAAAAACAACACAAAACAAAAAAAATAGAAAGAATTGATCTGAAAAATTGTGTGTGTGTGTGTGTGTGTGAGAGAGAGAGAGAGAGAGAGAGAGAGAGAGAGAGAAACATAAGAAAATAAAATGATGAAATATTATCTAGAAAAATCAGAGAGAAATGAAAAATAAGCCTAGGGGTTGGGGATTTAGCTCAGTGGTAGAGTGCTTGCCTAGCAAGCGCAAGGCCCTGGGTTCGGTCCCCAGCTCCAGAAAAAAAAAAAAGAAAGAAAGAAAGAAAAAAAGAAAGGCAGTTTCTTTAAAAAAAAGAAAGAAAAATAAGCCTAGTTAGCATACAGATGGGTGATTTTATCACTGTATATGCAACACATACAAGAGGTAATATAAATATTTTATAATAATTAAGCTGAAATTAAAATGCGTCAAAATATCAAGTCATCTAATTCATTAAAAAAGAAAAAAGAAAAGAAAGGAAAAACAGCAGTATATTTCTAAAGTAGTTATATAGTTAAAGATCACACATAGAAGTCCAACTTTATTTGAATTTTGGATTCTAACAAACACATTTAAAGTATGATTTCAATTCTATGTAAATCTGACAGACAGTAGAAAAGGAATTACTGGCCAATTCAATGTAATAGAACTCTTTCACCATGTTACCAAAAACATAAAAAAGTTACCAAATTAGATGTAAATATTTCTTAAGAACCTATGTGCTGAAAGTGTTCTGTTTGCTTGAGACAGGATCTCGCTATTTAGTGTGAGCTGTCATGGAACTTGGTAAAAACAGGTTTCAAACTCACAGATTCACCTAGGTCTACCTATTGAGTGGTAGAATTAAAGGTGTGTACTATCTTGCATAGCATTGGCCAAAAAATCTTAAGAACAAATTATACTAAAAACCAACTACTCCCCTCTCCCTGCAACACGCACACCACAATCAAGTTGATTTTATCTGAGGAAAATTAGTGTGGTTAAACCCTTAGAAGAACTCTACACAATTCACTATATTAACAAAGTAAAGAAGTCATAACAGGATCCTTCAGCTTTCTAAATAAATTTACATACTTTTTTCATTATTCTTTTAAACTGGATATTTTCTTTATTTACCTTCTGTTGTTGTATAATTATAAAAATAAAAATATTAAAGTATGGTTGTCCTTTATCCCGCTAGGTCTGCACCGCGGTGCCCCAAGATATCTGCTAGATATCTTGGCGGAAACACAGCCCAGCCGCACAGTTTCCTACACTCAAACCCTCACGTAAAAGAACACACAACACAATAATCTTAGATCCAATTGATAAGATATAATTGCCCACTTAAACATACAAAGCCCAGTACCATCCATCCCTTAGGAACATTGATAACAACCTGTAAATACACAGAGCAGAATCTTAACATCACCTGCCATCTTGTCTTGCCACGGCTTCTCAGCCCCTCTGTCTCTCTCCTTTCTCCCGTCTCCTCCTCTTCCTTTAAGTTTCTCTCCCACCCATCCTTCCTTCTCTCCTGTACCTGCCCCTCACCAGTACTTTACAAATTCAATGGAAAGGTGGCTCTGGTGAAGTCACCTGAGTTCTGAGTCCTTGACTAGGCAGCTATCCTTGGGGCAGTGGACTTAGCATCAAAATACAGTAACTTCAGGGCAAACCACAACAACCTTCCAAATGTTATCCCCTTTCCCCTCTGGAACTTCGCTATGCCATCCTCCATTCCCCTGCTTCTATGAGGGTGATCCAACAACCACCCACATACAGTATCCCACCTCCCTGCCCTGGCATTCCACTAGACTGGGGCATAAAGCCTTCACAGGATCAAGGGCTTCTCCTCCTATTGAAGCCTGAAAGGCCATCATCTGCTACATGTGCTACTGGAGCCCTCTGTCTCTCCATGTGTACTCTTTCATTGGTGGTTAAGTCCCAGGGAGTTCTGGAGGGTCTGGTTGGTTGATATTGTTCTTCCTGTGGGGTTGCAAAACCCTTCAGCTACTTCAGTCCTTTCTATACTACCTCCATTGGAGACCCCATGCTCAGTCCAATGGTTGGCTGTGAGCATCCATCTCTGTATTTGTCAAACACTGGCAGAACCACTCAGGAAACAGCTATATTAGGCTCCTCTCAACAAGTACTTCCTGGCATCTACAATAGTGTCTGGGTTTGGTGTCTGTATAATGGATGGATTCTCAGGTGAGGCATTCTTTGCATGGCCTTTCCTTTAGTCTCTGTATTTCCTCCTGTGAGTTATTTGTTCCCCAAGAAGGACTGAGGCATCCACACTTTTGTCTTCCTTCCTCTGGGGCTTCATGTTGTCTGTAAATTGTATCTTGGGTATTCTGAGATTTGGGGCTATTATCCACTTACAGTGAGAGCATACCATGTATGTTCTATTGTAACAAGAACCCAATAGGGTTACCTCACTCAGGTTGATATCTTCTAGTTCCTTCCATTTGCTTATGAATTTCAGGAAGCCATTGTTTTTAGTAGCTGAGTAGTATTCCATTGTGTAAATGTACCACATTTTCTGTATCCATTCCTCTGTTGAAGAACATCTGTGTTCTTTCCAGCTTCTGACTATTATAAATAAGGCTGCTATGAAAATCCTGGAGCATGTGTCCTTGTTATATGTTGGAACACCCTTTGGGTATATGCTCAAGAGTAGCATACTTGGGTCCTCAGCTATTACTATGTTCAATTTTCTGAGGAGCTGCCAGATTTATTTCCACAGTGCTTGTACCAGTATGTAATCCCACCAAAGATGGAAGAATGTTCCTATTTCTTTACATCCTTTTCATCATCTGCTGTCCCCTGAGTTTTTGATCTTAGCCATTCTGAATGGTGAGATAGAATCTCGGTGTTGTTTTGATTTGCATTTCCCTGATTACTGAGGATGTTGACATTTCTTTAGGTGTCTCACAGTCACGCGATTTTCCTCAATTGAGAATTTTTTGTTTAGCTCTGTATCCCATTTTTAATTGGATTATTTGATTCTCTGGAGAAAGAGGGATTTTCAAATTCATTTGAAATAACAAAAAACACAGGATAGTAAAAATTATTCTCAATAATATAAGAACTTCTGGCGTAATCACCATCCCCAACCTCACGCTGTATTACAGAACAATAGTAATTAAACGCTGTATGGTATTGGTACAGAGACAGGCAGGTAGATCACTGGAATATAACTGAAGACCCAGAAATGGACCCATACACCTATAGTCGCTTGATTTTTGACAAAGTAGCTAAAACCGACCAGTGGGGAAAAAAAAGACAATATTTTCCACAAATGGTGCTGGTTAGACTGGTGGTTAGCATGTAGAAGAAGGCAAATTGATTCATTCTTACCTCCTTGTACAAAACTTAAGTCCCAGCATATCGAGAACCTACACAATGAACCAGATACCCTGAAACTTACAGAAGAGGAAGTGGGGAAGAGCTTCGAACACATGAGCACAGGGGAAATTTTCCTGGACAGAATATCAATGGCTTATGCTTTAAGATCAACAGTAGACAAATGGGACCTCATAAAATGGCAAAGCTTCTGTAAGGCAATGGACACTTTCAACAGGACCAAATGGCAACCAACAAATTGGGAAAAAGTCTTTACCGGTCCTACATCCAATAGAGGGCAAATATCCAATATATATTTAAAAAAATCAATAAATTAGACATATATTCTTTTGAAACATCCCAAATTTAATTGGAAATGAGACAAAGAACTAAATATAAAACTCTAGTTACATAAAACTTCTAAATAATATTTTATAAAATATTTTGGTATCTAGGTTTATAATTCTAAAACATCATCCACAAGATTAAAAAATAGATGAACTGGAACTTACCAAAATATAAAATATATGTACTCCTAATGCCATTAAACAAATTAAATTAAACAATTAAATTAAACAATTAAACAAAGTAAGCCAAAACAGGGAAATATCTGTTCAAAATATTTAGGATAAATATGTATTCCCAAAGGAAGACTATACTTGATTGTCTCAATTAAGAAATATGTGATCAAATAAAAATAAATAAGAAAGTCTTGGAAGTGGTTTCATGTTAATATTTTTGTTCATATTCATCCTTCCTCCAGTTGAGCAGTTCATGGGGAATAATTGATACCTTCTAAAGAAATTTTATAACTTTTGCTAATCTCCCAGTGCTGTTAATCACAGAGAGTATGGTAAGAGTAACACTGTAGTTAACAAAATATTTTTGTGGACAGCCTGACTGCTAAAGAAATCATCAATATTCGGAACCACCCCCGCAGATGGCCCAGTAATAACTAGAAAGAAAACGAGTGAAAGGAGCCAAGAGGCTCTTGATAAGCCTCTGAAAATAATCCTTAAGTAGCTTCAACTGATCTAAATAGAAAAAAAAAAAAGGAGAATAATATTAATTCCAAACATGCACACAGTCTTAGATACACAGGATGGGAGTACAATCCGGAAATGGAGTAATTGTTAAAAACAATAAAACGATTGTTTGGGGTACAGGGGTTAAAAAATTTAGCAATCTGTCTACCTGTGAATCTTAGTAGCCCCACCCCCCAAAAAAATTAAATTCTATTCCTAATGGCTCTTCCAAACATGTTTCCTTCAGTCTTTTTTTATACATTGTGTGATGGTTTGAGTATGTTTGGCCCAGAGAATGGCACTATTAGGAGGCGTGACCTTGTTGGAGGAAGTGTGTCACTGTCCAGGTGGTCTTAGATACCCTCATTCTAGCTTCCTGGAAGTCAGCCTTCAGATCGAAATATAGAACTCTCAGCACCTTCTCCTGCATTATGCAAGCCAAGATGTTGCCATGTCTCTCAGCATGATGACAATAGACTGAACCTCTGAACCTGTAAGCCAACCCCGATTAAACTTTGTTATTTATAAAAGTTGAATTGATCATGTTGTATCTTTACAGCAATGGAAACCCTAACTAAAAAACAAAGTCACCTTGTTATTTACATTCAAATCTTGCTGGACAAACAGCAAACCCTTAAATGTTTTAAAATTCTATTATACTACCATAAGTAAATACCTCAGGGAAAGCAGACTATAATATTGAATATCTAAACAAAGAAGTAGAGTGACATCAGAAATAAAATCAAACAAGACTTGTAGAAAGTTTTTGCCAGATGCTACCTAATTTTGCCTGCCATCTACCTTGTAGAAATCTACTAGTTATCATTATTCTGGTCTTGATTTTTATACATTTTTTTTAAATCGATCTCTTTTAAACTGCGAATTACCAAGTCAAGCCATATTTACCCAAGGTTTTCAGCTCTTTCTCTATAGCTAGCCTATGACAAGAATCCAATTCTTGGTGGATAAAGGGTCAAAGGATTTTCATTTCTCTGGTACTTCAGGCCAACGGTCTCCAATTCTGTACAAGACAGTTCTATAGACTGTATTTTTTTCCGTTAACATTTACTTCAGGAACAAACATTGCATGAAAGGTGAATAAAACTGAAAAAGCATGCATTCATGTATTCTCTTAACCTTTTCATTTTCCTTGCCTTAGCTCTGAAAAGTAATAAAGAAAAACTAATTTGTTCACTTTAATATACAGAGTAAATAAAGAAGTTATGTGGCTTCATGCATCTGATTCTTATTCTGAATTATAAATAAGAATCTCATTAAATTTCTCTCAAATTTTAATTCTAAAATGAAGACTTTGAAAAACTCCTGTCTTTGGTTAGTTATTCCTTATACAAGTTGATATAACTTACTTAAAGTTCTTTCCTTGTTCTATAAGTATAACCAGGAATCATAGCAGAATCTCTGATAATTGGCAAATCTACTGCTTAACAATCACTTCACAGATTACTATCATATAATGATTTCTTTGGGGCTTCTTCTCACAAATTAGCATGACACTATTGTTGATCATGAGACTCAACATAGTCATGGTTTTAGATCTTCTGCATAGGTCATAAACAGATTTTTGACCATTTGAACTCTGTACACTCGCATTTATCTGTGTTACAGTAACAACAGAGCTATTAACCAATAGATTTTAAGAAATTTTTATGAATAAATGTCCAAAATATAGAAATATTTATAGATGGCTCAATGACAAATTACCCGAGACATGGTTATATGAAGAATTTTGTATTGGAATAAAAAAGACAAGGATATATAAAGCATTTTTAACTGGAAAACAGAATGTCAAGTAATGAGTAGAAGGTTCAAAAACATTGTCATCTTGAAAGGTAATAAAATGAGGATAAAATTTTAGAAAAATATCATCTGTAGACCTGGGTTAATGTTAGCTCAGCTACCTTGGAGTAAAATAATGCATTGCACTTAGATCACAGAAGAGAGAGAATTAAGTTCTGTCTTCCTCTAAAAATTGCACTCTAATTCTTTGCATAACTAGCAAGGTTGGCAAGAGAAAAAAATGATGGTTTGAATGGTCCAGGCACATGGATTCAACCTAAAATATTTCATTAATGCCACATAAGTTTCTGATAACTCAGTTTATTTCTCTTGTGGTTTGCTGTACTGGCTCATTTTAAGTCTGTGATTTTTTTTTAGTTTCCTTCATAATCCTTTGGCACAATGCCTAATTTAATGGAAAAAGTGATTAACCTAGGCACTATAAAACTTAGATTTCTATTGTTTCTTCCACAAGTAACTTCTATAATTTAAGAAAAGTGATTTCAATTAGGATTCAGTCTCTCTCACACAGATATTTATTCCCATCATAAATAGTCTAGAGTACATACGACATACTAAATGTTGTTTTTCCATCAACAACATCTACAACTCACTAGCTCATACATCCTAATGTGCTTTTGAGTTTTGAATAATTCTTCTCAATTTGTTTTTGATTAAGTCACATCACTAGAGTCTATATAGCAAAGGTTCTCCCTTAATGAGTCATCAGCATCATTATTGATCATTTCTCCAAATGTATCTAGTTCATTCTGGAATATTCAAAGGGTTGGTTTTAACATTTTTTACTTACTCTTTTCTTCTGTATTTCCATGTAACTCCCTGAATTCATTGCAAAACAAAAAGAAGGCACATGTGAAAGAATTTGAAAATACAAACAGTGCTTAAATTTAGTAGTTATTATTTTCTCTAAATAAAGTAGCTAATGGAAAAACTGCTCCCAAACACTCTATAAAGTAGATACTCAAGGTCAGATTCCTCCAGCTGAGTTTTGGACAATTCAGTGGTTCAAAGACAGGTGCAGAAATAGAGGATTCATTTCTATGCCACAGTTCTCATGGAGTCACATAGTAATTTTAGAAATGCAGTATGTTTGGATAAAATTTTGAATCTTAGGAATTTGATCAAAGTTTAATAATGATCCCTCATGATTCTAATATTAAATATAAACTCTATGTGAGCCTCCTCAGCAGAAAATTAGCTATATTTTTTCTGTCTAATGTACTATCTATTACACAAGAAAATATAAGCCTTTACTTCACAAGGATGGAATGCACCCAACAAAGTTTTGTTTCTTATTGTGAAACTACAAACAAATACTTCTCTCACTCTATGCCTCCTATCCTTCTTAGCTTCCTTTTTTTTCCTTCCTCTAACAGGAGGAAACCCTTTTCCTAACTAAAACAAGTCTCTTGGTATTCTGTATTCTGTATGTATTGCATAGTCTCTATGCTCTTAGCGCAGCTCTCTTAATTGCATTTCTGCAATTCAATCATCTGATTCACCTAACTTCCATTCTATAGTTTTAGTCCCCTCCAAAATGACTTCCTTCAGTGTCTATGATAGTGATCTTTATCAAACATACATATTCCCCTGGCTACATCCTAATGTCCTTCCTGGCATAGTCACACAATTTGAAAGAATATACATTCACTTTAAAACAACTCACTGAGTTTCTGACCTTGAGTATTCCAAAAGCTAATTTTAACTATTGTAAAGAACCTCCTTGATCACTAAATCATGTGGTCAGCATTCTCTTATTTGAACAAACTCTTTTAAATGATTGGTGTGTTAATCATGATCATCATCACAGCCCCTCTCTACTTGATTGTTAAAGTCCTAACTTCTCCTGGTTGCCTGACTTTTGTACCTTATCTTCCTCTCCCTCACGGGTATTGTTTTCTCTGTTTATAAATTGAATATCAGTCATTAATTTTTCTTCTGACTTTGCTTTTAGTTTATCATTACACTTATATGCCACATTTAAAGTCATGGTGCCAGCTCATATTTAGATATCTAGTTCAATTTGCTTTCCCCAAATATTAAACAGATATAATCCTTTTAAATTTCCCAAGATCTGTATGAAATTAACCTATTATCCTTTGGGTAAATAGGGCAATACAACATTATGATATCCAAGGATTGATGCTCAAGAAAACTCCTGAAGGTTCTAGAGGTCGTCTAATTGTAAGAATTTTATAATAATTTTAAATAATATCTAATATTGGTGTCACACTAAGTCTGGTCTTTATTCATCTTACCAATGATAATCTTTTATTAAACCTCACACACATAAAAACTGGTTTTCAACGGTCAATACCTGTGGTTTTTCTAAAATTAAAGCAAAGTTTTTGAAACATTCTGCCCAATGTAATATGAGTGAAGTCCCTGGAGAATACAGCCATATAAAATGCCAAGCTGTCTGCCTATGACTTGGAACACAGGTGTATGAGATCCATCTTCTTTGCTATAAGTCAGTGGCATACAGCCTTTAAAACTAAACTATGATGCTAGCATGTGTAAATATGTTGGCCCTCAATCATAGCTATGCTATCAGGCATGTGGTCCATAGAGCATAAGCAGGGAATACAAAGTTTTGATATCTAATGGTTGATGATCCAGAAAACCTGAAGGTTCTAGAGATTGCTTTCTACTTGAAATGTCCAGAACATAAAGAGTTCCATCATCTATCCCATAAAGGAAACTTTGACTCAAACTATACCACAAAGATTAAACATTTTCCTATGATTCTATGAACACTATCATCATCTTGAGCTCCTAAGTTACACAGAAAGAACATATTTTGAATACAAGAGCAAATTTGTAATTCTGGGTCTGCTATAGAGATTCATCACTGTGTTTGTGATGAATGAGGGAAGAAGGGGGCACTATTCAGTTATGGAGGTTAAAGAAACTCAAAAGGAAATACTTCCAGGTTATGTTAAGGGAACCCAGTAGTAGTTTGGTATATTATGAGTTAAATATACATCAGGGCACTTAATCTTTATCTGCCCAAACTGGGATTTACTATTTTAAATATGTTGCCTTTCAGCTTTGTGATTTTCTATCTCACCTCAACATCTTCCTCTTTACATGGCACAGAAAACCTGACAGAGAAAATGCCTTGAAAGAAAAATATGCAGAAAAGTAGCTCATATTCATTCAACAAAGGGAGTGAACTATAACTATAGATACATGATACCAGATGCTAGAGACACAATAAGGAAAGAAAGGGCAAATACATTGACTTCTTTTGTGATCATCTTCAATGTATGCAACTAAAAAAAAGTTATCTTATTAGCTAGCAATCTGCAAATCCCCAATTCTTCAAACAACTGTGACAGCATTATATTTGTCAAATTCATATTTAGATTTTCATATAATTCTTCTTTATTGTGTGCAAAGATATTCTAGGTTATACCTAATATCTCTTGTAATTTATCATTCATTTCTCAAGAAAATGTAAAGGCATTAGATATTGCAATGTTGTGTTACTTTTATGCAATTTCAACTATTTACTAAAAAGATGAAAAAACTCATCATCTTAACTGAAATTATGTACTATGCTACCAGCTATTATCCATATTTAGAACTATATACTTTCCTTTTTGCTTTTATTATCTTGAAGGTTATTCAGAAACAATTGTCAGTAACAATCATTATCACTGACCTTGAATTGGTCCTACTTCCAATGTGGCATATCTACATCAATTATTCATAATTACTAAGTAATTAAATCCAATCAATTAAAGAAAATAACTCATCAAATCCCATGGCCAAAAAGACTTTAATAAAATATGTAAATATGCTTCTATTGGCTTCTGAAGATTATAATATATCTAAATCACAGTCAAAGTGCATAGACGTATGACTAAAATTTGCTCACATTACTATCACTCAACATGTATGGAACTGATTTATTTCTGCAGCATGAAGTTTGGAAGATAATTATCTGATAAATGAGATACCAGATGCTAGAGACACAATAAAGAAAGAAAGGGCAAACATATTGACTTAATTATATTAACTAGATGGACAAATATTTTTTGTTTGTTGTTATAAGAAAGTTAACAGATCAAAACTAGTCTTTTAGTTATTTGACTTACCTTAGATACAAGAAGACATAGTTGTAAGATAAGACATTTAAAAAACAGAAGCTTAACCACCACAAAATAAATAGAAGTTTGGAAAAAAACATAGCCATTATCATGAAGTATCTGTGACTAATAATGTTCTTGGCAGAGATAAAATTGTAGCCATTATCTACATAACTCAGATCACGGACACATTTTCATTGTCTGGGGGAATTTGGGGCTGAATTATATAGATAAGCACCTCACTCTTTGACACCTTTTGTAAATGGTGTCTATGATGCCACAGTTCTAAAAGGAGTCAGGGAAATAATAACTAAGCTCATCAAATTTTGGAATAAGAAAAAAAACAAGATAGTTCAAGTATTTCAGCATTTAACTGCTTTGAATCAGAGATCTTCTTCCTCCAAATTCGAGTTCTTTGTCTAAATACATTCAACAAAATCAAAGGGAAAGCATACGGTCTCACACTGTAAAGTCAGCACACTATTCTGACTTGATCAAATAATTTACAATTAAAATATTGTTGTCCATATTAAGAATCTAAATGTTAAAAACTAAAAAGACTCATTTGTCTCTGTGTATTAATCAGAATTATATATATCTGTGTATTAATCAAAATTATATATATATATATGAAAGTCAAGTGCAACATCTCCAAAAGAAGTAATTCATTTCTGACAGTAGACTTTTGGGGGAGGTGTTATTTCCCCATTAGAGACTAACCCCATTCTAAACCATATCATATAGCATGGAGAACACAGTAATTCATAATTTAGTCCCTTGGTGTCTAGGCCAATGTGTTCTTGCTACCGGAGATGAAAAACTGAATAGTGGTCGTTGATTCACTTACCAAAAATAACAGCAAGTTTTTATATACTAGCTTTTCCCCATTCCTGAAGATTAACTCATCTAAGATATCAATATAGCATATATGTCATTCTTTCAATCAACAGTTCTAATCATAGAACAACTGTCCTAAATGTCCTCAGTTAATAGTGCTGGCAGATAATCTGTGAGAATAAAAGTTATATTTTATAAATATAAACTTCAGTATATTACTTCTGACCAAAATGAACTTACCTGCCATGAAGTTGCAAGGTGGGTGGCTAATTGATTTCCTTGGAGAATGACACTTTCTATGGGCTGGCTTTTGGTTTCTGTTGCATGGTTTGATTATCATACTTTAATTGACACGCTACAGTGGCAGCTCCTTCATGATCTTCGATGAGTGGGAATCCATGCTTTTGCTCCTGCACACAGTTTGCTCTTCACTATTGTCACTTCCCTTATCAAGTGCTCTTTTGGATAGCGATGGTACCGGCTAAGTCACATTAAGTCTGACTAACACCATCCTAAGAAGCAAGCTTTAAAGTTGGATTTGGTTCCCACTGTATGATGGGTGGTTATGTGAAATATGAACAGTAAAGCCCTTCTCTCAGCCTATCTGCAGGTCTCTTGCCATCCAGATGACACTTTAATCTTCTTCCGGATCGCCTTTGCCCTCTCATTTATTGAGATACTATTACAAAGTAGACTTTTTTAAGGAATATACTATAATCATTTGATTTATCAATACTAAGATATGCTTACCAAATTTCATTTAACTAACTCATTGATAACCACATATATTTCTGCTTTTAGATGGTTAGAAAATTAAGATCTGTTATACTATGAAGTATAATAAAAATACTGGATAGTGCGGGTGTAGAACTTACTCGTTTTTGAAACTTTTAGTAACATTTCATTTCACCCATTTCTTAGTTTATTGAAAAATAGATGTTTTCATACACCATACTCTGATTGTTTCCTCTCCCTAAAGTCCTTCCAGCTCCTACTCACTTCTTTACTCAGAAAAATCTCCACCTGTTCTTACTCTTTCATTAGAATACAAACAGCCAAATATTATAATATTAAGATAAAATAAAAATAAACAAAAATAGATAGAACAAAAACAGAAAAAAATGAAAAATAAAAAAATAGACAGTAAACATATGTTTTGTAAAAAAAACAAAATCCATAAAAGTATAATAAGAAACTAAAATATACCTGTAAACGTTTGTCGGGTTAAGAAAAATCCAGGGGATCCTCATGAGGCAAAAAGACTGAAAATACCATTGAGTGTGCATTGCATTGGCCATCTACTGCTGGGCATGGGGCCTGCTTTTAAGTGTGATTTATAAACCCAATAGGTCTCCATATGATAAAACAAATGTCTCCTTTTATCTCATTTAGCAGTTGAAAACAGCATCTGGGGTAGGTATGGGGGCTTGTGTCTATTTCTCTCAGTGCCTGAAGCCATGTATTTTAGATATGGAGACATTCCATTTAGGACTGAGAGATCCAAAGTCTCTAACTGTCTACATATCAGTCCATTGTGAGTTTTGGAATTTGTTGTCATGTACAAGGTAAGCGTCACTGACAATGGCTCAGTACTATATCCATCTACAATTGAAGCAAAATTAGGAATTATTATATTGCTACACTCTTTTAGAAGAACAGTTGTATTTGATTTTACTCTAGGTACATAGCCTATATCATTTCAGGTTCTTGGTTACTTGGGCAATGTTTGGGATGGGTTCCATCTGTAGAGTAGCTTTTAATTACAATCATATAGTGGTTGGTTACTACCCCAAATTTTGTGTCAATATCTTGCCAGTGTGTTTTGAAAGCATATTATCAAACAGTTTTTAGTTTGGGGTTAAGAGGATAATTAATTCATTATTAGTGAATGAGACGAGATTGAATTCCATATGCATGCACACATATCTGTTTCTCTTCATGCCAAATGCCCATCATACATATACCAATCTCTTTTATTAATTACCATCCCATTATTACATTCACAAATGTCTTTTGAAATTATGTCTCAGGTAAATAGTTCATGATTAAAAATAGCCTAGCAACAATTACATATTGTGTCTTATAGTCACATATGATATGTACCCAGATGTAACAAAATGCTAGTCAGTTTTCCTGTGAAGTATTTAGAATTGGCAGCTGTAGAGACAGTGGCTCTACTCTAGAAATGATGAAGTTTGTATTTTAGTATTTCATGTAGAGTTTCACATGTATTTCTCATGATATAAAATGTAATAACAAAGGTCTGCCAAGTTTGATCACAATCTTACGGTGTTTTGCACAATGACACTGACTTATTTTAAATGTTTTGCCTGTTAGGCTTGTTTAAATCCCCAACAATTTTTTTCAGTAACTTAGTCAAAGCATTTTCAAGTCTGAAATCATGCCTCCCAAATTCAAATGTAACCTACAAGTGGCTTTATTTCCTTCTTGGTAATAGTAATTATGGAATATATTCATTTATATTTCATATTGGAAATGATGTCACAGCATGCAGCAGATGACTAGAAACTTGAAAGTTTCTCTTATGCATCAGCATATGAATTTCTACAAGCTTTTACTCACACCTAGTGCAGCACATATGCTGGGATATATCTGTTTCTTCTTTCATCTGGTAGCAACATAGTATTCCAAGGAATTTCTCAGTATCCCAGGTACTTTACTTGGTATCGTAACAGCAGACATTAGGATTAACATCACCCTTAACCAAAATTTTATATATATATATATATATATATATATATATATATACATATATATACATTTATATAGGTAGATAGATATAGATAGATATAGATAAAGATATGGATATACTGGGTTTGGGAAACAGAGAGAGTGACACACACACAGAAAAAGAGAGAGAGCAAGCTTGAATGGAAAAGTAACACTTCAAATTACTGAATTTGAGATATTATTGAAAGAATCACTATTCTAAAACAAGCATAGTACTTTCATTGTGCTGACACACTGTATTCTCAGAAGCTTGTTCACATTCTAAGGAACACCAGGCAAAGCAAATATCTGACGGATGATTTTATGTATAAAGCTGCCAAATCTAAGAGAGTACACATATCTGGTTAAAATAGTATTTTTACACATAGTTCTGATTGTAATTCAAGGAAAAACTCACATTAAAGCCAAATGAAGTTCAAGATGATCTGTTATCATTAGCATCGAATCACATTGTCCAGTCTACTGAGAGACTGAATAGAATGAAGAGAAAGAAAAACGGAAAGTCCTCTTCTCTGTCTAAGCTGTGGACATTCATCTTTTCTCCTGTATTTGACACTGGAGCTTATTATTTCTCAGACTCAAGGCAATTTCTCAAATTCAAAACAATATTTATGCTATCATCCCTGACACACTGCCATTCTCAGCCTCCCAAACTCTAACTCAATAACATTACTAATTTTCCTGTTTCTTCAATTTGCAAATGGCAGAATTCAATGCCTCCTGGTCATTAGAATTATACATACAGCTCCCTATTAATTCCATTCTTCTGTAGTCTAAACAACATAATAATCAGAAGTCAGTATTCATCCAATTCCCTCCTGATGGATGACATTCTAGTTCCTTTCTGTTAAGTATTAATTTTCTTTCTTGTTTTTAAATTTTTTATTGGACTTTTTTATTTACATTTCAAAAATTATGCCCTTTCCCAGTTTCCCAGACATAAGCCGCCTATTTCAACCCCCTCCCTGCTTTATAAGGCTGTTTCCTCACCCATAATCACACCCCCCAGACCCCCCTACACTAGGGGTCAAACCTTAGCAAGACCAAGGGCTTCTCCTTCCATTGGTGCCCAACAAGGCATTCCATTGCTACATATGCAGTTGGAGCCATGGGTCAGTCCATGTATAGTCTTTCGGTAGTGGTTTAGTCTCTGTAAGCTCTGGTTGGTTGGCATTGCTGTTTTATGGGGTTTCAAGCCCCTTCAGCTCTTTCAATCCTTTCTATAATAACCCTAACGGGAGTCCCATTCTCAGTTCAGTGGTTTGCTATTAGCATTCGCCTCTGTATTTGACATGCTTTGGCTGTGTCTCTAAGGAGACATATATATCCAGTTCCTGTCAGCATTCACTTCTTAGCTTCATCAATCTTATCTAGTCTTGGTGGCTGTATGCATATGGGTGACAAGTGGGACAGGCTCTAAATGTCCATTCCTTCAGTCTGTGCTCCAAATTTTCCTCCATATCCCCTCTTATGAATATTTTCGTCCCCCTTTTAAGAAGGAGTGAAGCATCTGCATTTTGGTCATCCTCCTTCTTGAGCTTCATGTGATCTATGAATTGTGTCTTGGGTAATTCAAGCTTTTGGGCTAATATCCACTTCTCACTGAGTGCATACCATGTATGTTTTTCTGTGATTAGGTAACCTCACTCAGGGTGATATTTTCCAGTTCCATCCATTTGCCTATGAATTTCATGAAGTCCTTGTTTTTGATAGCTGTGTAGTACTCCATTGTGTAGATGTACCACATTTTTTGAATCAATTCCTCTGTTGAAGGGCATCTGGATTCTTTCCACCTTCTGGCTATTATAAATAAGGCTGCTATGAACATAGTAGAGCATGTTTTTTGATGTATGTTGGAGCATCTTTTGGATATATGCCCCGGAGAAGTATAGCTGAGTCCTCAGGTAGTACTATGTCCAGCATTCTGAGAAATCTCCAGACTGATGTTTCTTTACATATCCAGGCTGTTAGTCTATGCTTTTTTATTGGGGAATTGAGACCATTAATGTTAAGAGATATTAAGGAATATTGATTGTTGCTCCCTGTTATTTTTGTTGTTAGAGGTAGAATTATGTTTATGTCTCACCCTTTTGTTTTCATTGCAAGGAGATTACTTTTTTACTTTTTCTTGGGTGTAGTTTCCCTCCTTGGGTTGGGCTTTTCTATTTATTATCCTTTGTAGGGATGGATTTATAGAAAGATAATTTGCAAATTTTGGTTTGTCATGGAATATTTTGGTTTCTTCATCTATATTAATTGAGAGTTTTGCTGGATATAGTAGCCTGGGCTGGCATTTGTGTTCTCTTAGGTTCTGTATGACATCAGCCCAGGATCTTCTTGTTTTCATAGTCTCTGGTGAAAAATCTGGTGTAATTCTTATAGGTCTGCATTTATATGTTACTTGACCTTTTTCCCTGACTGCTTTTAATATTCTTTCTTTGTTTTGAGCATTTGGTGTTTTGACTATTATATGATGGGAGGAATTTCTCTTCTGGTCCAATCTAATTTGGAGTTCTGTAGGCATCTTGTATGGGCATTTCTTTCTTTATGTTAGGGAAATTTTCTTCTATAATTTTGTTGAAAATATTTACTGGCCCTTTTGTTTGGGAGTCTTCATTCTCTTCTATACCTAACATCCTTAGGATTGATCTTCTCATTGTGTCATGTATTTCCTGGATGTTTGAGGCTATGAGCTTTTTGCATTTTACATTTTCTTTGAGGGTTGTGTTAATGTTTTCTATCTCTTGTATTCTGCTGTTGATGCTTGCTTCTATGTCTCCTGATCTCTTCCCTAGGTTTTCTATCTCTGGGGTTGACTCCCCTTTTGCTTCCTTTATTGTTTCTATTTCCATTTTTAAAGCCTGGATGGTTTTATTCAATCCCTTCCCCTGTTTGGTTGTCTTTTCCTGCAATTCTTTAAGGGAGTTATTTATGTCTTTCTTTTCTTTTGTTTTTTTTGTAAGTAATTGGAAAATTTTTCAATCTTTATTAAATTTGATATTTCTTATTTGCATTTCAAATGTTATTCCCTTTCCCGTGTTCCAGGAAAACATCCATCTAACCCCTCCCCATCTCCATCTACATGGGTGTACCCCTCCCAATCCTCCTACCATTACTGCCCTCCCCTCAACAATTATGGTCCAGCCTTGGCAGGACCAAGGGCTTAACATTCCACTTGTGCCCTTACTAGGATAATCATTGCTACCTATGCAGTTGAAGCCCATGGTCAGTCCCTGAAAGCTGTGGTTGGTTGGCATTGTTGTTCATATGGGGTCTCAAGCCCCTTCGAGCTCTTTCAGTCCTTTCTCTGTTCTCAGTTCAGTGGTTTGCTGCTGGCATTCGCCTATGTATTTGCTGTATTCTGGCTGTGTCTCTCAGAAGAGATCTACATCTGGTTCCTGTCAGACTGCTCTTCTTTGCTTCATCCATCTTATCTAGTTTGGTAGCTGTAAATGTATGGTCCACATACGGGGCAGGCTCTGAATGGGAGTTCCTTCAGCCTCCGTTCTAAACTTTGCCTCACTATCCCCTTCCAATGGTATTCTTGTTCCCGTTTTAAAGAAGGAGTGAAGCACCTGCATTTTGGTCATTGTTCTTCAATATCATGTGTTCTGTGCATCTAGGGTAATTCGAGCATTTGGGCTAATATCAATTTATCAATGAGTGCATACCATGTGTGTTTTTCTGTGATTGGGATATCTCACTCAGGATGATATTTTTCAGTTCCATCCATTTGCCTATGAATTTCATGAAGTCGTTGACTTGATAGCTGAGTAGTTTTCCATTGTGTAGATGTATCACATTTTGTGTATCCATTCCCCTGTTGAAGGGCATCTGGGTTCTTTCCAGATTCTGGCTATTATAAATAAGGCTGCTATGAACATAGTAGAACATGTGTCTTTGTGATATGTTGTAGCATCTGTTGGGTATATGCCCAAGAGGGGTATAGCTGGGTCCTCAGGTAGTGCAATGTCCAATTTTCAGAGGAACCTACAGACTGATTTCCAGAATGTTTGCACCAGTCTGTAATCCCTCCAACAATGGAGGAGTATTCCTCATTCTCCATATCCTTGCCAGCATCTGCTGTCACCAGAGTTTTTGGTCTTAACTATTCTGACTGGTGTGAGGTAGAATCTCAGGTTGTTTTGATTTGCATTTCCTTTATGACTAAAGATGATGAACATTTCTTTAGGTGCTTCTCAGTCATTCGATATTCCTCAGCTGTGAATTTTTGTTTAGCTCTGAACCCCATTTTTAATAGGATTATTCGTCTCCCTGCAGTCTAACTTCCTGAATTCTTTGTATATTTTGCATGTAAGTCCTCTATCCTTTGCAGGATTGGTAAAGATTTTCCCCATCTGTTGGTTGCCATTTTGTCCTAACAACAGTGTCTTTTGCCTTATAGAAACTTTGTAGTTTTACAAGATCCCATTTTTTGATTCTTGATCTTAGAGCATAAGCAATTGGTGTTTTGTTCAGGAAATTTTCTCCAGTGCCCATGTGTTGGAGATTCTTCCCCACATTTTCTTCTGTTAGTTTGAGTGTATCTGGTTTGATGTGGAGGTCCTTGATCCACTTGGACTTGATATTTGTACAGGGTGATAAGAATGGATCGATCTGCATTCTTCTACATGCTGACCTCCAGTTGAACCAGCACCATTTGCTGAAAATGCTGTCTTTTTTTCCATTGAAAGGTTTTGGCTCCTTTGTCAAAAATCAAGTGGCCACAGGTGTGTGGGTTCATTTCTGCATCTTCAATTCTTTTCCACTGGTCTATCTGCCTGTCTCTGTACCAATACCATACAGTTTTAATCAACATGCTCTATAATAGTGCATGTTGTGCTCTATAATAGTTCAGGGATAGTGATTACCCTGGACTTCCTTTTATTGTTGAGGATAGTTTTGGCTATCTTGGGGTTCTTGTTTTTCCAGATGAATTTGCAAATTGTTCTGTCTAACTGTATGAAGAATTGGATTGGAATTTTGATGGGAATAGCATTGAATCTGTAGATCACTTTTGATAAAATGGCCATTTTAATATGTTAATCCTGCTAATCCATGAGCATGGAAAATCTTTCCATCTTCTGAGATCTTCCTCAATTTCTTTCTTCAGAGCCTTGAAGTTCTTATTGTACAGTTTTTTGATTTGCTTGGTTAAAGTCACACCAAGGTATTTTATATTATTTGGGCCTATTATGAAGGGTGTCATTTCACTAATTCTCTCTCAGCCCGCTTCTCTTTTGTGTAGAGGAAGTCTACTTATTTATTTGAGTTAATTTAATACCCAGCCACTTTGCTGAAGGTGTTTGTCAGGTTTAGCAGTTTTCTGGTGGAACTTTTGGGATCACTTAAATATACTATCATATCATCTGCATATAGTGATATTTTGATTTCTTCCTTTCTAATCTGTATCCCTTTGATCTCCTTTTGTTGTCTGATTGCTCTAGCTAGGACTTTGAGAACTATATTGAATAAGTAGGGAGAGAGTGGTCAGCCTTCTCTAGTCCCTGATTTTAGTGAGATTGCTTCAGGTTTCTCTCCATTTAGTTTAATGTTAGTAACTGGTTTGTTGTATATGGCTTTTACTATGTTTTGGTATGGGCCTTGAATTCCTGTTTTTTCCAGGACTTTTATCATGAAGTGGTGTTAAATTTTGTCAAATGCTTTCTCAGCAGCTAACAAAATGACCATGTGGTTTTTATCTTTCAGTTTGTTTATATAGTGGATTACATTGATGGATTTCCATATAGTAAACCATCCCTGCATACCTGGGATGAAGCCTACTTGATCATGGTGGATGATTGTTTTGATGTGTTCTTGTATTCGGTTTGCAAGAATTTTATTGAGTATTTTTACGTCAATATTCATAAGGAAAATTGATCTGAAGTTCTCTTTCTTTGTTGGGTCTTTGTGTAGTTTAGGTATAAGAGTAATTGTGGCTTCATAGAAGGAATTTGGTAGTGGTCTGTCTGTTTCAATTTTGTGGAATATTTTGGATAGTATTGGTATGAGGCCTTCTGTGAAGGTCTGATAGAATTCTGCATTGAACCCATCTAGACCTGGGCTCTTTTTGGTTGGGAGACTTTTAATGCCTTCTTCTGTTTCTTTAGTAGTTATGGGGTTGTTTAAATGGTTTATCTGTTCCTGATTTAGCTTTGGTACCTGGTATCTGTCTAGGAAATTGTCCATTTCATCTAGATTTTCCAGTTTTGTTGAATTTAGGCTTTTGTAGTGGGACCTGGTGATTTTTTTAATTTCCTCGGATTCTGTTGTTATGTCTCCCTTTTCATTTCCAATTTTGTTAATTTGGACACTCTCTGTGTCCTCTGGTTATCTGGCTAAGGTTTGATTTTCTCAATGAGCCAGCTTTTGGTTCTGTTGATTCTTTGTATAGTCCTTTTTGTTTCTACTTGGTTGATTTCAGTCCTGAGTTTGATTATTTACTGCCTTCTATTCCTCCTGGGTGTATTTGCTTCCTTTTATTTATGTCTTTCTTAAAGTCCTCCATCATCATCATCATCATCATCATCATCATCATCATCATCATCATATAAAATGTGATTTTATATCTAAATCTTACTTTTTCAGTGTGTTTGGATATCCAGTATTTGCTTTGGTGGAAGAGGTGGATTCTGATGATACCATGTAGTCTTGTTTTCTGTTGTGTAGGTTCCTGTGCTTGTCTCTTGCCATCAAGTTGTCTCTGGTGTTAGCTTGTCTTGCTGACTCTGACAGTAGCTGTCTGGCCTGTGTTTTAGCACTACTGTAGACCTCTTTTCTTTCAGCCGAGTCTGAGAACAGAGAGCTCTTTTCTCAGAAGTGTAGGCACTCTTAGCAACTGGCTTTCAGCTCTAAGTACAGGGAGTAACCCGAAATGTCCTGCCCCTTACTGCTCCTAGGTCCCTGTGCCCAGGGGGCACAGATGGCCCTAGGCACTTTCCACTTGGATCGGGAATATGAGCAGAGAGTAATCGCCTCTAATTTCTCCGGAGTATCCACACTTCTGAGGGTCCAGCCCTCTCTCCCATGGGATTTGGGTGCAGGAAGCTATGTGGCCTGTTCAGTTCAGTTCCTGGTACAGCCGGACACTGCAGGTTCCTGCTGCTGACTGTTCCTATTTTTCTGTATACAGAAGCACTATGTAGTTTCCGTTTGGGCTACAGATGTGAGAAAGTTGGGCAGAATTGGCCATCTGTCCTGCTGTCTCAGGAGTGTCTGAACTTCTTGGTGTTCAGTTTTCTCCCCCATGGGATTTGGGTGTTGGACTAGTTCATATTAGTTTCGGGAACAGCCAGAAACAGAAGTGACCTGTCCCAGCGGGCTTCTGCCTTTGTGTGTCCTGAGTCCACCAGCTAGGTCGCTTGGAGCAGAAAAAGTTATTAGTTTTCTGTGTAAGCTGAATTTTCTGGAACTTTAGTGTCCCATACTTTTACTCATCACAGTGAACTTTTCCAAGTGCAAACCTTAAGAGCTAGTACCTTTCTAAGGATATCCAAAATTATATTGGACCAATACCTACATAATCATACTAGAAATGAATAACTAACTTCCCCCTGTGCACCTATTCAAATGTTACATGGTACATTCAACTGAACATTTCTCTAGTTGGATATCATATCATATCATATCATATCATGTCATGTCATATCATATGTCATATATCACGTGATCCTTTACCTCCACAAACTCCCAACATTTTTCAATTTAGAATATCTTTTTAAAGTAGTTATCATTACATTTCAAAAGTTAATAAAAGCCTATGTATTATTTCTTATCACTTACTTCCTAAATCAAACAATCCCTGAACATCCTTGCAGAATGTATGCTAACTTAGCCCAACACACCCATAAAAATGCATTAGCTTTAATATCTATCACTGTTACATTGAATCATAGAAATTGTACTATTATTCAGCATACTTTCTAATCTAATCTACACATATCCCTACATATATATTTCAAATATAAAAATATATTTCTTTCCTTTGAAAATTTCAATGTGTTTCAGTAGGAAAAGCAAGTATTTTGCTAGATATGAAGGCTCTTCATGAAACATTGGTAGTTTTTTTGATGATTCTTCTGTAATCATACTTGATTCAAGATAAATTGAAATGTGCAGTTTCCTAATGAGTCTGGAGATTTGCTATTGATACTTTCTTAATGTCCTGTAACTCTGAGTTTAATTTTGACCCTATCTAAGATGCCTATTTCAGCTCCAAAGCTCATAACAATGAGCATGTCCTCTATAAAGGATATATTAACGTATGCATAAAACTTGCTGCTCATATCTGCATGTTTAATCAACTGTCTATATTACACTATTTCCTACATCCTTCTTTATAAGGCAATATGTAGTATTATGGCGTGAATTAATTACTCTCATTTTTTATTTTGTTGTTCTTCCTATGGAGAATGTCAACTGTCATTTTTAAAATATCAGAGAAAATATTTTAGAAATTCCACACTAAACCAAAAGATAAAGATAAATGGAATTGCATGGTACCCGGTAGAGCGACTATGGTCTTAGAATTTGTACTACATCCTTCTAACTGACTTGTTAATTCCTTTAGTTTCTAATATTTTGTGAATATTTTACAAATAACTTATATTTAAGGAAAGAAAATAAACAGCATGTTCTCTTTTGTTATATTTACCACTAGAAATATTATAAAATAACATCTGGGACTGGTGAGATGGCTCAGCAGTTCAGAGCACTGACTTATCTTCCAGAGGTCCTGAGTTCAATTCCCAGCAACAAATAGTGGATCACAACCATCTGGAATAGGATCTGATGCCCGCTTCTGGTGTGTCTGAAGACAGCTACAGTGTGATCATATAAATAAATGAATAAATAAATAAATCTTAAAAAAATAAAATAACATCTGATGCAGTGTTTTTATAAATTTCTATCACAGTATTGTTTCAATAAAATGTTTACTCTCTTTAAAATACAATTTTTTATTTTAATTAATAAGTCACAAAAAAGGTAAACACATTTCAAAATCTATTGTGTTGATTGGTTCTCTTAAGTTGGTAATATATACCAAAGTACATAATTCCATGTACACATTGCTTATATGATATATTTACCTACATAATCTATACATGCAGCCCAAATTGAACTGAAAAATTATCTTGACTAGCTATGAAAGTAATACATTTAGACTATCGAGATTGCTTCCCACATCCTTTTTTTCCCTTCCAGGTTTGGTCAGTGCCAAGAATTTTCTAGGTCTGAAGAGATAGCAGCAAACTATTTAGAAATCTCTGTTTCCATATCTATGCATGAGAACAGCTGCAGATAGAAATTATACATATTTTATCCATATTGGGATGAAGTAATAAAAACAGGTCAAGTTTAGAGAAGAAAAATGACAAGATATACATACATAACAAAATCTTATAGAATGAAATTGACACAGAAAAAGCATACAAGAGACAGACCAACTAGTATAAAAAGCAACACAAAGGTAAATGTTACATGTCTGATATAAGAGAGTAATCTACTGCAATTTCTAATTGTTGGCACTTTGGCCTCAGCATTAGGGAAATTTCTGTCCATTGGATTAACCATATACATGATGGATTAGAAGTGATAGAGAATTTCATTGTCTCAGAGGTGGTATAAAGTACCACATATTTGTTTCTAGAATTCTCTACTGGAATCAGGCTTTATTTGCCTACAGCAGCAGCTATCTCACATATGTCTCTATTCCCCTCCTTTTTATGTTACTTCTCTAACTTTTCCAGTTTCAAATAAAGTATTTTCAGATCATTTTCCAAATAGTTTGTTAAATTTAAATCCTTATCTGAGAATGTGCTTCTGCAAAGTTCTAAACTACTTGGAAATTATTCAAACCCAGAGAATATTCAAAGCTATACAGTTGGATAAGATAACAGAGTGTAAAAATGAAGATAGAAACTAGATGTAAGGAATGAAATGTGAATGATTGAAGCAGTGAGAATAGAGGATATGACCAAGATAAACAAACTGAGTGATCTATTTGGGGAAAATTAAGATGATTTTTTTAAAGAAACTAGTTCAAGAAATATAAAATGATTCAAGTAGTAATAACTATGTTAAGAAAAAAAAGGAATAAACTCAAAAATACTAAAACAACATGTTTGCTCTGATAAAATGATGTTAAAGTAACTTAGATTTAAATTTGTATGTGTGTTAGGGGATTAAAAAATGAAAGAAATTAACTATTCCAGTGAGAGACTAAATCATTCCCTGAATGGTGTATAGACAGAGAATAAGAGAGCCAGGATACATAAAGTAAAGATATTGTAGAGTGGAAGAAATATTAAGATCTGATAAGCCAGACAAAAAGAAATAATGAGAAGAAAATGGCTAATTGGGTCAAACAGTGATCGATGGAGAATAGCTGACAAATTAACCAATGGGCCTAATTTAGAAATGGCTGTTGAAAATAGTTTTCATGTTGTCATGGATCAGACATCAGAGAATGAGCTGAGGAGAAAACATGAGATGACTAAGTATTTACAGTGACTACAGCAGTTCCTTCAAGAAGTTTTATTTGTAAAGACTAGAAATTTGATGAAAACTGGAAATGAAATCAGAGATTTTTTTTTATATTACTAAGTCCATACATAACTAAGAAGTCATTTTCAATTCACGCATACTTGGAGAGGAAAGAGCAGTTTCCACCAGAAAATGACACTGAGTATAGGAACTACATACTAAGGCAGGCTTCATGATCAAGGGCAATTATCCAACACAAAATAGAGTCCATGATTTCAGTGTTATTTCCTTTGTAATGTAAAGAATGTGAAGTTGGGACATTAAGGTGTTGGGGAGAATCTGGAAGGGCTTAGAGGACAGAAAGATGTGATCGAAATACAGGATAAAATTTTTTTTTCAAAAAAAGAGGCACATGTTAATTAGTGTATAAATACTTGAAAGATAAGTTCATCTAGAAGATATTAGTTACTAACTATGCAGTCCTTTTTACTTTTCATGTTTTAATTAATATAACATGTAGCTCAACATTTCTACATACATACACAGAACCCTTTATAAAGAAGGCAAACAATAAATTTTAGATTACTTAGTGTTTACCTTAGTCCACAGAATCTGAGTCTCTAGATATATAGTAGTTTTATTGAAGAGTGAAATGGGTCGGGAAATGGCTGAAGAAGTAAGATGCTTTTCTCACGAGTGTGAAGACCTGCATTTGAACCCTACCAAGTGACTATAACCTGAGTGCTGGGGATTTTGAGACAGTCAGGCTAGCTGGCTCATCAAACTCTGGATCAGGGAATGACTGTCTCAAGAGGGAAAGAGAAGAGCTATTGAAATGACAGCTAACATTGACCTCTGGCCTGAGCATGACCTGCACAAACACACACACTTTGAAGAAAGACACAGTGACGTGAAAGCAACTGTGGGAATATTTGAATGGAAGGAGATTAGCACAACTGTGGAGAAAGTAACAAGGCAGAGTTTTAGAGGGGCGAACGTGAGTAAAACTCAACAAAATACATGTATCATAAAATCATTACTTTGTATAATTACTATAAAATATTAAATGAGCTGGCAAGATGGATCAGTGGATTAAGACACTTGCCTCCCAGCCTGACAGCCTGACAGCCTGAGTTTGAACCTTATGATTTCCTAATTTACATAATGATTTAAATATTTATTTCTATTCTTTAACAAATTATACTTATTGCTTGGAGTGAATTAATGTCACCTTGAAGTCAAAGACTCAAACTTTGGTTCGAGCACAGATTTTCAATAACATGACACCCGGGAAATTCATTGGAATTATACAACAAAAATTAAAATAAATCACCTAATCGATTATCCAATACTAAGTAGCACCAAAATCATCTACATACAAACAACACTAAAGGGACTCAGCAAGTTATATTTCTCTCTCTCTCTCTCTCTCTCTCTCTCTCTCTCTCTCTCTCTCTCTCTGTAACAACATTAATTAAAGAAAAATAAGCAATGAATTTGAGAGGGAGGAACACAGAGGAGGATGGCGGGGTGGGAACATAGTATAAATGCAGTACACATATATGACATGTTTAAAATTAATATTAAAAAAATCAAATGAATCACTCCTCTAGTTTCTGTCACACCTCATACTTCTCCAGATATGGGTGAGCACTGAATTGTGCTTACAGAAGAACAGAAGAAATAACTGTCATAGTTGCCATAGAGCCAAAGTATTAAAAATATGAGCTCGAGCTACTGTAAATTGCCTGTAAGTGAAGCTGCTTTGAACTAAGCTAAGTAGTCCATGTACCTTCTAATGTCATAAGTCAAATCACATTGTACAATTACTTACTATTAACTATTAACAGATGCTTTTTTCTGCTCTATAAGAAAGGTTCACCATAGCATCAGTAATATTGTCAGGCTTTGGAGCCTCCCCTTGAGATGGATTCCGAGTTGGACTTATCATTGGACTGCCTTTCCCTCTGTCTCTTCTCCACTTTCATCCCTGAAGTTCTTTTAGACATAGACAATCCTGGGTCAGGGTTTTTGACCGTGAGAAGCCCAACAAGCTACTGACAGAGACAGATATAGATATTTATACCCACCAATGGACCAAAGTAAGGGACACTTGTGGTTGAATTAGGGAGAGGCTGAAAGAAGCTGAGGAGGAAGGTGACCCCATAGGAAGACCAGCAGTCTCAACTAACCTGGACCTGAGATCTCTCAGACACTGAGCCACCAACAAGCATACACAAGCTGGTCTGAGGCCCCAGACACATTTAGAGCAGAGGATTGCCAGTTCTGGCCTCAGTGGTAGAAGATGTGTTGAACCCTGGAGAGAGTTGCGGTCCCAGGGAGTGGGAAAGCCTAGGTGGAGGGACATCCTCTTGGAGACAAGGAGGAGGAAGAATGGGGTGAGGAACTGTGGGTGGGCAGACAGGAAGGGAAGTAATGACTACGGTGTAACGTATAAAAGTAATTTTACAAAAGAGACAGGGGTTCACCAATTACAAAATATAAAAGATGCCCCATTCCACATTACTCATGGATTCAAAATATTGTCATATCAGTGTACATAATTACTGACATGATGAAGCACTCTCAGAAGCTAAGAAAACTGGGAAATTGTTCCATGCATGCATTTACATTTTCCTCTGCAGTCTGTCACACATGTATTTGGGACAAGTATTTGAGTACCAGAATACCAGCGAGAAATGCCTCTATAGTATAACTTACTTTGAAATGTAATATTTAAATGTATTAAATATGTTCAAAGTTCACACCTGACAATGGGATTCTGAATCACCAATTATCAGGGGAATGGGTAATAGATAGAAATTATAAACTAGCTTCCAAGAGATACATAGATTTCTCTTAGCAGTTCTCCAGTCTCCAAAAAAATTTTTTAAAAAAGTACAAATTAACCAACTATAGGGTCATGTCTATATCAAAAAGACCATCAATATCTTTCTTATGTGTATCAAATCAGTAAATTATGCAAAATGAGCCACAATGGAAATGACTCAGGACACGGTAAAGCGGTAAAGAAGTATGGGTTAACAGAAAGAACAATACCATGACCAAACTTTTCCATACTTTAATCTCTCACAAATGAATACATCAATTGGACTAACAGATACATCTTGTTTTATGAAGAATGCTTGGAAATAAAGGTCATATCCACTAAAGTAAAGAAGAATATAGGACCTGGGTCCCCAATACTATGATTGCAATTCTAATGCACCAAGGACACACCCAACAGCGCAAAACAAGAAAGGTTTCACATTTTGTTCATGTTAGTTTTCATTATGTCAATGCAAGTGATTTTGCTCTATATTGACATGAATCATGAACCATATGTGGCAAAAGACCTTTAACAAGGACCAAAGGTAATGCAGTTCTTACTATACCACTATACGACTATTATTATCAGGAATAAAAGAAACAACATATACCAGCCCAACAGGCTTCTTTCCATAACTATCAAAACATTTCACCACATTTAAGTAGTTAAAGTAAATCTTAACTTTATTATATAGCCATATCTGACATCAAGGATATAAGAAATATAACCCCACCCTTTACCAGGAAGGAAAGGAATCAAATATATCAAGGAGGAATAGCAAGCACTATTGAGAACCACAACCTTCTACCATGAGATACTTGTGATTAAGATCTCTACATGTGATTTGACTCTCTGGAGTCTATCTTCTTGAGTTCTTTGTATATTTTGCATATTAGGCCCCTATAGGATATAGGATTGGTCAAGATTTTTTCCCAATCTTTTGGTTGCCATTTTGTCCTAATGACAGTGTCCTTTGCCTTACAGAAGCTTTGCAGTTTTATGAGGTCCCATTTGTTGATTCTTCATCTTAGAGCATAAGCCATTGGTGTTTTGTTCAGGAAATTTTCTCCAGTGCCCATGTGTTCGAGACTCTTCCCCACTTTTTTTTCTATTAGTTTGAGTGTATCTGGTTTGATGTGGAGGTCCTTGATCCACTTGGACTTAAGCTTCGTACAGGGTGATAAGCATGGATCGATCTGCATTCTTCACATGCTGATCTCCAGTCGAACCAGCACCATTTGCTGAAAATGCTATCTTTTTTGCATTAGATGGTTTTACCTTCTTTGTCAAAAAAAAGTGACTATAGGTGTGTGGGTTCATTTCTGGTTCTTCAATTCTGTTCCACTTATCTACCTGCCTGTCTCTGTACCAATACCATACAGTTTTTATCACAATTGCTCTGTAATACTGATTGAAGTCAGGGATTGTGATTCCCTCAGAATTTCTTTTTTTGTTGAGTATGGTTTTCTCTATCCTGGGTTTTTTGTTATTCCAAATGAATTTGCAAATTGCTCTTTCTATCTCTATAAAATTTGGGTAGGAATTTTGATGGGGATTGCATTGAATCTGTAGATTGCTTTTGGCGAAATGGCCATCTTTACTATATTAATCCTGCCAAACCATGAGCATGGGAGATATTCCCATCTTCTGAGATCTTTCTCAATTTCTAACTTCAGAGGTTTGAAGTTCTTGTCATACAGATCTTTCACTTGCTTAGTTAAAGTCACACCAAGATATTTTATATTATTTGGGACTATTGTGAAGGGTGTCATTTCCTTAATTTCTTTCTCAGCCTGTTTATGCTTTGAGTAGAGGAAGGCTACAGATTTGTTTTAGTTAATTTTATACTCTGAGACTTTTTTTGCTGAAGTTGTTTATCAGGTTAAGTAGTTCTCTGGTGGTACTTTTGGGGTCACTTAAGTACACTATCATATCATCTGCAAATAGTGATATTTTATTTCTTCTCTTCCAATTTGTATTCCTTTGACCTTCTTTCGCTGTCTGATTGCTCTGGCTAGGACTTCGAGTACTATATTGAATAAGTAGGGAGAGAGTGGACAGCCTTGTCTAGTCCCTGATTTTAGTGGGATTGCTTCAAGTTTCTCCATTTAGTTTGATGTTAGCTACTTGTTTGCTGTATATTGCTTTTACTATGTTTAGATATGGGCCTTGATCTTTCCAGGACCTTTATCATGAAGGGATTTGAATTTTGTCAAATGCTTTCTCAGCATAATGAAATGCCAATGTGGTTCTTATCTTTGAATTTGTTTATATAGTGGATTACATTGATGGATTTCTGTATATTAAACCATCCCTGCATCTCTGGAATGAAGCCTACTTGATCATGATGGATGATTGTTTTGATGTGTTCTTGTATTTGGTTTGCAAGAATTTTATTAAGTATTTTTGTGCCAATATTCATAAGGGAAATTGGTCTGAAGTTCTCTTTCTTTGTCTGGTTTTTGTGTGGATTTGGTATGAGTAATTTTGGCTACATAGAAAAAATTTGGTAGTGGTCTGTCTGTTTCAATTTTGTGGAATAGTTTGGATAGTATTGGTATGAAGTCTTCTATGAAGGTCTGATAGAATTCTGCACTGAACCCATCTAGACATGGGCCTTGATGGTTGGGAGATTTTTAGTGATTTCTTTAGGAGTTATGGGGTTGTTTAGGTGATTTATTTGTTCTTGATTTAACTTTGGTACCTGGTACCTGTCTAGAAACTTGTCCGTTTCCTCCAGATTTTCCAGTTTTGTTGAATATAGGCTTTTGTAGTAGGATCTGATGATTTTTTTGATTTTCTTCAGATTCTGTTGTTATGTCTCCCTTTTCATTTCTGATTTTCTTAATTTGGATACCCTCTCTGTGACCTCCGGTTAGTCTGGCTAAGGGTTTATATATCTTGTTTATTTTCTCAAAGAACCATCTTCTGCTTTTGTTGATTCTTTGTATAGTCCTTTTCATTTCTACTTGGTTGATTTCAGCTCTGAGATTGATTATTTCCTGCCTTCTATTCCTCTTGGGTTTATTTATTTCTTTTTGTTCTACAGCTTTAAGATATGCTGTTAAGCTACTGATATATGCTTTCTCCTGTTTCTTTTTGCAGGCACTCAGAGATATGAGTTTTCCTCTTAGTACCACTTTCATTGTGTCCCATAAGTTTGGGAATATTGTATCTTAATTTTCATTAAATTCTAAGAAATCTTTAATTTCTTTCTTTGTTTCTTCCTTAACCAAGTTGTCATTGAGTAGAGCATTGTTCAACTTCCATGTATATGTGGGTTTTTGTCACTATTGTTATTATTGAAGACTAGTCTTAGAGTGTGGTGATCTGATAGGATGCATGGGATTATTTCTATCTTCCTGTATCTGTTGAGGCCTGTTTGTGACCGATCATGTAGTCAATTTTGGAGAAGGTTCCATAAGGTGTTGAGAAAATGCTATATCCTTTTGATTTAGGATGGAATGTTCTATAAACACCTGTTCAATCCTTTTGGTATAAAACTTCTCTTAGTTTCTCTACATCTCTGTTTAATTTTTGTTTCCGTGATCTGTCCAGTGATGAGAGTGGGGTGTTGAAATTTCCTACTGTTATCATGTGAGGTGCAAAGTGTGCTTTGAGCTTTAGTAAGGTTTCCTTTATGAATGTAGGTGCCCTTGTATTTGGAGCATAGATATTTAGGATTGAGAGTTCATCTTGGTGGATTTTTTCCTTTGATGAATATGAAGTGTCCTTCCTTATCTTTTTTAATGACTATTATTTAAAAGTCAATTTTATTTGATATTAGAATGGCAACTCCAGCTTGTTTCTTCAGGCCATTTGATTGGAAAATTGTTTTCCAGCCATTTACTCTGAGATAGTGTCTGTCTTTGTCTCTGAGGTATATTTCCTGCATGCAGCAAAATACTGGGTCTTCTTTACGTATCCAGTTTGTTAGTCTATGTCTTTTTACTGGGGAAATAAGTCCATTGATGTTGAGAAATATTGAGGAATAGTGATTGTCACTTCCTGTTATTTTCATTGTTAGAGGTGGAATTATGTTTGTTTGTCTCTTTTTTGGTTTCACTGCAAGGAAATCATATTCTTGCTTTCTGTAAAGTGTAGTTTCTCACCTTGTGTTGGAATTTTCCATCTATTATCCGTTGTAGAGCTGGATTTGTAGAAAGATATTGCGTAAATTTGGGTACAGAACTAAACAAAACACTCTCACCTGAGGATTATCGAATGACCAAAAAGCATCTAAAGAAATGTTCAACCTCCTTAGTCATCAGTTAAATGCAAATCAAAACAACCCTGAGATTCTACCTCACACCAGTCAGAATAAAAAACTCAGATGACAGCAGATGCTGACCAGGATGAGGAGAAAGAGGAACACTCCTCCATTGTTGGTGGAATTGCAAACTAGTACAACCATTCTGGAAATCAGTCTGGAAGTTCCTCAGAAAATTGGACATACTACTACCTGAGGACCCAGCTATACCTCTCTTGTGCATATACCCAAAAGATCCCCCAACATATAACACAGACACATGCTCCACTATGTTCATCGCAGCCTTATTTATAATAGCCAGAAGCTGGAAAGAACCCAGAAGCCCTTCAACAGAGAAATAGATTAAAAAAAAATGTGTTACATCTACACAATGCAGTACTGTTCAGCTATCAAAAACAATGACTTCATGAAATTCAAAGGCAAATGGAATGTACTAGAAAATATCATCCTGAGTGAGGTTACTCAATCACAGAAAAACACACTTGGTATGCTTTCATTGATAAGTGGATATTAGCCAAAAATCTCAAATTACCCAAGATGCAATCTACAGACCACTGGAAGCTCAAGAAGAAGGATGACCCAAATGCAGATGCTCCCACTCCTTCTTAAAAGGGGGAAAATATTCATAGGAGGGAATATGGAAGCAAAGTTTAGAGCAGTGACTCAAGGAATGGCCATTCAGATCCTGACACACATGTGGCCCATATATATACACAGCCACCAAAACTAGATAAGATTGATGAAGCTAAAAAATGCATGTGGAAAGGGACTGGATACAGAACTCTCCTGAGAGACACATCCAGAGCACATACAATACAGATGCCAATGCTAGCAGCAAATCACCAAACTGAGAATAGGACCCCCTTAGGGGGAATTAGAGGAAGGATTGAAAGAGTTGAAGGAGCTTGCAACCCTATAAAAACCACAATGCCAACCAGTCAGAGCTTCCAGGGAATAAACCACTACCAAAAACTATAAATGAACTGACCCCTGGCTCCAACTGCATATGTAGTAGAGAATAATCTTGTTGGGGCACCAGTGGAAAGGAAAGCCCTTGGTCTTGCCGAGGTTGGACTCCCAGTTCAGGGGAATATGGGGGAGGGCAATAGGGGGATGTAAATGGGTAATACCCGTATGGGGGATGGGGAGGGGAGGTAATGGGGGTTTATGGACAGAAAACTGGGAAGCATAATAACCTTTGAAATATAAGTAAAGAACTATATAATAAAAAGTTTAATAAAAGATCTCTACATGTTTGGTACGTTATTACATGTATTCCTTATAGTTAATATAAAACCTAGATAGAGTTAGTAACAAGGCATTAATGAGACTGAATTCATAAAGCATGTGATGTAGAGCTTGGCACTGGACCAGCACTGGGTGGAAATTCTTATCACTATTTCAATCCATTAGAGCTCCATCTCCATGTTGCTCAGAGTAGAATGTCTAAGCAGTGACTTGTACATACCGCTGCAGCATACAGTGTATGCAATATCTCTGAAGTCAAAAAATCATTGTCTTAAAATTAAATGTGAGAACAGTCTAGTCGACAAGCAATGCTTGGCAGTGTGAGTTTTGGCAAGTGTGGAGTGTAAGGAAGTCTCCTGCTGCTTCTGTCATCGCCTCCATGTGCCTGTGTCTTAGAAGCCTATTTGAGAAGAACATGATGAAGTTCTCTTTTTGCCAGCTGCAGTACCTCAAAGAACTTCTCAACCCACATCCTAATGCGCAGTTCTTTTTTATTGTACTGTCTCAAATTTTAAACAAGACCAGAAAGTTGACCACTGCAAAGTGGCCTTCCACCCTGTGCAGACAAACAGATATTTTCTTATTACATCTTAAAATTGTGGGGGAAATTGTAAATGCATGCCATTTTGGGAAATGCTTGCAGCCCCAACGTTAAACCCATGCTGCCATTTCTCGCAGCCTGAATCAACATGGGATATGAATTATATCAATGAGGAGTAACTTACTTCCTTTGTTTTAGTTTCTTTAGTATCATTATTTTCAATTTTCTAATTTTCAGTCACTGTTTTCAACAATAGAGAATGGTAGATCTCTTTCTAACAGTCTAAAATACAATAATTCCTATCCTTTATAGGAAATAATTTAATCTGTAAATATCTTATTACGCATATTACACTGCATATAATGCCCAAAGCTTTGTTTTCCTGCTTATTCCAAATATTTCCAATATAACAACATTTAGAAATATTTCATCTATGTGCAACAAAATTGCCTTAAGTAATCCAAAGCGACTCATTAGGAAATATGATAATAATTTTTATTTATTTGAATTATGAAATAGAATAAAAAAGAAAATAAGGCAATCTTCCAGACCCTTTATTTTGATTGCTGATAATTAATGTTATTGTTACCAGAATCTGTTGAATACGGGAGACAAGTTAACTCTTTGTCTTTGCCTAACAACAAATGTAACATCTATTCTTCCTAGTAGAACAATATTGGACTTTTAATAGAAGGAATGAGCTGTGTGGCATCCCACAGTATAGTCTCTGCTTGACATCATGAATTCTCAAGCTTTTTGACTCAGAATTGCATCAGTGAGCATTGTGAAAAAGTGAGTCACTCTCCCAAGGGGAATATTTCTATCCCTGTCCACCGAATATACTTTCTGAGTTACAAAGTTAGCATGAATCGGATCATACAGAATCAAAGGTGAATCAGAAGGGCATTGTGAGGTTGTGACCATTGTAGAGACCCACAGTGGTTGCAGGCATTGTGGGCTATGTGGAAACTTGGTCTTTGGATCTTCAAGACCATATTTGATGAGCATAGCATAGAAGAATAAAGACACTTCTCTAAGAAATTAAATCTAATGTGGCAAGAAATACCAGAATAGAATGGACAAGAAGTTCTCTCAAAGAAATATTCTCTAAAATTCCATACAATCTAACTATGAAATTGAGAGAAATTTGTTCAACTGACTAAACTCTGACAAGATCCAAGGGTAACATCTAAATAAAATATCAAGCAATACATTAAAAGCTTGCTTAATTGTGGCTGAAGAGATGGGTCAGCAGTTAAGAGCACTTACTGATCCTGAGTTCAGTTCCCATCAACCACATGGTAGCTCACAGCCCTCTGTAATGGGATCTGATGCCCTCTTCTGGTGTGTCTGAAGATAGCTATAGTAAAATAATATGCAAAAAATAAGTAATTAAACCTTACTTTAAAAATTACTGAACCATGATCAAAGAGAGTTTCCTCAGAATATTTATGATTCGATGCAAGTAAACATATTTCACTTTCTGAGCATGTGTCATTGTCCTCATCCATACTCCTTCATGTATCTTTACTCCTTTTGTGAAATTAACACCAAAGAATCAACATATATGTTTGCCTGACACACAAGTATCTCTAAATAAAATCTTCTATGCCAGCTTTTCTTTCTGTTTTTAATAATTTAGTTTTAAATTTAAGTGGGTGCATGTGTGCGTGTGTGTGTGTGTGTGTGTGTGTGTATATGTGTGTGTGTGTGTGTATGTGTTGTGTTGTGCTGTATCGTGTTGTGTAGGTGCCTCTGGAGATCACAAGAGAGCATCAGACGAATGCAATAGTATGTAATCAGCTGCCTGATACAGGTCTTAGGCACTTAAGTAGGAGCCTCTGTTAGAGGACTATGTGCTCTTGACTACTGAACCACCTGTACAGCCTTAGGCACTTCTGTCTTTACTTGAATTCATGCTAGATTTTCTCTCCAGTTGTAATTTCCTAAGAATTCTGAATTTATTTACTTGATTTATACAATGGAGGGTGGGAGACAAAATGGAACTTTAGAAGGGGAGAAGCTGTTTGGGTTCATTTTAGAGCAATTTTCTCAGTATCTGATGTTCAATCATTATATCAAAACTTGTAAAAAACAAATTCTCTTCATAAATAGAACTCAAATCCTTAATGTCAGAAACAGTCAAATATTTACCAGAAAGGCTTATAAGTTTGGGGGCAACCATCCATAGTTCTGTAACAGGAGCTTATGCAGTCTGTAAGAAAGTTAGAGATGTTTCTTAATGCTCCGAAGGCAATACAAAAACCTGGGAGGAAAGACTATCACCTTTAAACTATACTGAGAGTCATCTCCAAACATAGTCACATGAATAAAACATTGCTCAAAACTCTGAGAACTCAAATGCAGCCAGTCACCACCACCTCCTCCCAGAGGATGGCAGACCATCAACATATACCTACTTTATCACTGGTCAGCTTATTTAAAAAAAAAAAAAAAAACAATACTGTTAAAAATCAAAGATAATATTTCACACAAAAGAGTTAAAATACAGGTTAAAGACTCACTGAGGAGATTTTTGTCTTAATTAGCTGGTTTTACATATGAATAAAATGAGAAGTTATTTTAAAATTCTTTTTCATGAGTAACGATTTCTAGAAAAGAGAAAGATGACTCTAACCTTTTAGGAACATTAGCAAAACCTGGAATCAAACAACCTTCTGAACATTCACAGATCAATAATTATTGGTTTTTTTTTACAGCCTGTCATATTTATGAAAAGTGTATGTTCCCTAAGTACAAGTCTATGAATGTTTCGAATATGACATTAAGGAAAGGCCAGGGTCTGTTAACCAAAGTCCTGATTATGATTAGATTCAGAATGGTCAGCCTAGCTCCATGTGATCTCTGTGGACCAATCATGGTCAAACAGAAACTCTGTAGTCAATCCTTCTCAAGGTTCCTCTATCCCTCTTTCAGCTGCTGCTTCTGCTTCCCCTAACTGCCTTCCTGTAGGCTCCAACTCAGTACTTCTGCAGGAGCTGCTGTAACTCCCTTTGCCCTGTAATTCCTGCCTGCATCTGTCAGTTGACATCAGGCAGAATTCAAGATGAGCCTGCCTGGCTGTCAGCTCCAATGTCTGTGCCTTCCTCTTCGGCTCCTCGTTCTGCTACCTCCCAACTACATCCTGTCTGCCTCACTGCAGCTGTTTCTCTAGAAATGCCTTTTGCTTCAGGAACAGGAAGTGTGCACCAGGTCCTTGGCAGCTGTCTCATCTTGGATTGTCTTTCTCCTTATGTAATGCTTTTACTTTAATCTCCTTCTTCTCCTCTTGGCTGAGGAAATGTGCCTCACTACCTGTGACTGTAGCTGCAAGTCAGAAAGGAGCTTCTCATTTACAAGAACTGTGCTTAAGGAGCCACAGCAGCCTTGGCAACATATCTGTCTCGTCCCCTTTATCCTGTCTCCTCACACTCTCATGAATACTACTTCCACAGCTTTTTGTGGTTCTTTCCGCACTGTCGTTTTTTCAGAAAGGGTTTGCCTCAACATAGAACTTTTCTTCCTGTAGTTGCCTGGAGTCCTGTAGCTACTATTCTTGCTGGGTTTGAATGTATTCTCCATGGTGGCTCAACTTTGTCAGTACTACCAATAACTTCCCTTTCTTTTGTTCTCCAACTTGGTTAGCATTTTTGGACCCTTTAGAACACAAAATAAAGTGCAATGCAATGCCACCTGCCAGTAACTCCAGTACTGGAGGCGAAGGCAGGAGAATCACTAGCACAAGGTCTACCTCAGATACATAATGTGTTTGAAACTAGCCTGGGCAATGGGAGATCCTGTCTCATCTTAAAGAACAAACAATGCCAAAAATAGAAGACTACTGTCCCTCTCTGCAAGTGTGAAGGAAAACAAGTTCCTTTAATGTTTCCTAGGAACAATTTAGGAATTAATTAAAATAAAAATGCAAGCCACACATATTTTCTTTATACAAAAATATTTTGAGTACACCTTATACACAGACAGAATGTAAATCATAGGCAAAGATTGATAGTGCACCATGTAGTATATAGTATATGCTAACCACATTCTCTCCAAGTGTCATCTCAATTTTAACAGGAGAAGAAAAATTACATGTTGAGATAACTTGCTTATGACAGGAAGTTTGGGGAATATGCCATCAACTCCCTTTCCTTCCTCCTGGAAGCTTCATAAATCAATTCGGGCTGACTTCTGCCGATTCTCAGTGTTCGCTTGGTACAGCTGATTACATTATTTTAAAATCTCCCTGTTAATGAAATTGTCAACTTTTAGAAGGCAGGACTTGCAGGGAACTCTAGAACAAAATGCAGTTTAACACAAGTTTCAGCAAAAAGCTGCCAAGAGTTGCTTTTCTTTAAATGCTGTATCCTAAGTACTGGGAATGCAATACAAAGGAAGTTAACAAAGGTGTTAATTTCCATTGGCAGAACAGAAGAAAATGCTCAGTACATAGATACAAAGGGAATAGAAGTAATTAATAGTAAGGGGCTTTTCCTAGGTGTGATTTCCTTGCTTTTGTCCTTGCTGTGGTGGGTACCTAACCTAAGTAACAGACAAACAGCAAGGATCTGGTTTACTCTTGTCTTCAGCCAATTCATCATAGAAAGGTGTGATGGAAGAGTAGCCAGACCATGAAAAGAAAGATCTAGCTATGTTTCTCCTTTCTTCCTTTCTTGGCATCTAGGGTCCAGATTATAAGGTCATTCATTTCCCATTCGAGGGAACTATGTGTTTGTCTTAAACCGTCATTGGCTGTGTATTCCATGCAGGGCTGAAGAATAGGCAAAAGCAAAGCAAAGCAAAGCAAACAAACAAACAAACAAACAACAGCAAGGAAAAATATTTTCTGAGCATGACAGCCTTTGCCCAAGGACTAAAATTCATGCTCTAAGTGACTAAGGCAGATGCTTTGTTACTTATACTGTTATACTTTCCCTAGATTTAGTATTAAACATCAAATCACATTAAAACACATACAAAAATACCAAAAATAATCACAAACAATATAATTCCCTTGAGTATGACTTTCAGCAAGATTGTACAACTACCAGAAGAATTTGCTTCAGTTTAGTAATAGTAGTAGAAGTAGTAGTAGTAGTAGTAGTAGTAGTAGTAGTAGTAGTAGTAGTAGTAGTAGTAGTGGTAGGCATATTTGTGAGTGATGCTGGTGGTGGTGGTGGTGGTGTGTGTGGGGGGGTATGTGTTTTTGTGTGTGTGGGTGTGTGTGTGTGTGTACGCACAAGCACATAGGGGCATGTGAACACCAGAGGTTAATAATAGGAAGTCTTCCTCAATTGCTTTTAATCTTACTTGTTTGAAGATAATATCTGTTAGTGGACCAGGAGGTCATTGCATGGCAAGACTGGCTAGCCAGTGCACCCCCGGATCTATCTGACTCCATCTCTCAGTGTTGGGATTACAGAGTAGTACTGTGGATGCCAAAATTTTGTACTCAGGTCCTCAGGCTTGCACATGCATGTACAACTTCCCTTATTCATTTTTTCTCACTCAATAAAATAATATTGTGAATTACATATGACATGCTTATTAGGTGTCTAAAGTATAAGGACTTTTGAATATTACTTAAAATGCACGCAAATATCATGTAATACGATCCTCTATTTAGCCGTTAATAATGTTCATATACATAGCTATGCACTTACGTAATAAGTATGTTATATTTTAATCAGTATACCAACCAACTGAAATATGCTTTTTGTTCATTCTGTAATACTTAGGTTATTTATACTCCAAGATACTTAAAAATACTAAAGTATGAGACATGTGTACACATTACCTTATTAAATGAGAATTCATCTCCCTATATTTATACAAAATATTTCTGGGTTATAGATCATGCATATCTTGACTTTACTCAGTATTGATGATAGATGTCAGAATAGTGCTGCCAGTTCATACTCCCCCTGACTCTGTGGTAATTCACCATTTCTTCCCACCTTTGTCTAAATAAGGATTTATCCTGAAGCATTGTCTCACTGTGTTTTAATTTACATGTTCCCACCATAAGGGAAATTACTGAGTTCGAGTTTTCTTTGATGTGATTTGTATGCTGTTTTGTCTAACTTTTGCTCATCGTTTAATAAAATGTAAATTTCTTATTTAACTCTGTATCTATATTCCCTGTACCTTTTATTCGTGTCTGTATATTGTTATGGTAGACTGCCATTCAAACATTTTGATTTGTATTAAATTCAAATTAATTTATACTTTTCCTTTATGGCACATAGTTAGTCTATAATATTAACGAATGATCATGAACTCAGAAGTCTAAAAGATTGAAAACCATGGTGACAACATACAAGAACTGTGTAGTCACAAATCAGATACTACTATTCACTAGAAAAAAGGTGTTAACGAATGATGAATTGCATAGAACAAACTACATTCTAATTTATCCTGGTACACAGTAATTTCACGTCAGTGGTATGCATTGCTACCTTTTCATACTTTCTTAAGGCATGATATTAAAAAAATATACAATTTTATCCAATTCTCACAGACATTCTCTTGAATTTTACATCAGTGTCTTGTTGTAATATGCAACATCAGGACATGGGACAAGGGTGGGAAAATGATTAATAATTGATATGATTAATGATTCTTAGAATTTCATTATTTTTGTAAGTTTTTTGAATTGGTTAACAGGATATGAAGAGTGTTTATTCAAATGTATTTTCTTGGATAGTTTTTTTTTTAATTTGAGGAGTTTATATATGAGAGCATATCCTAGTCCTCTGACTCTCACAGGCTATTCTAGTCTCTCTGTCTCCTTTACTCTCATCTTCTCTGAGTCTTTGGTATTCAGTTATTCATATTGTATGTAAATGTATCATTCATTTCTGAGTACCCCACAAATACTTTTTTTCATTTTGACATTTTGCACATCTATATCTGCTACATAATGATGCTTTAAGTAAATGTGAGAGATGCACTTACTTTTCTATGAGTGTTTAGAAGACAGTTGGAAAATATATTTGTTTGATAATGTAGTAGTTATAGATTTTACTGCAAAGCATAGGATCTCTCCATGTATCAATTAGTGGCTAATGTTACAGTACCATGCATGACTTCCAATTATTTGAGGGGGTTTTATATCTAACTACATATCTTCTTCTTGTCTCCAAGATAACAGTACTACTATTGCTCTGTTGAGGCTTTTACTAGTCTTAACCTTGTAGTGGTCTGTAGTTCCTTCTGCCTCCTTCAACAATGGTCCCTTTCCTATGTTTCCGGCTTCTTAGGTTACTCTAGAGGTCTTATACTCAATACTAAAGTTTAAGATTTATGATCCACTGCAAAGGACACAAAAGAAAGTCTAATACAGATCATGATGGCTAATACTTCAATTTGATTCAGATGTTTCTTTTTTAATGGTTTTACCAGCTATTCCTCTGTGCTGAAGACTGTTGTCTTGCCCACTACTTAGCCTTATCTAGAACAAATCCTAGAAATTAGAATCCTAGCCCTGTGGGAATAACTAAGTGCCTTACTGTACTCACAACATGTGATGCCTGGTCAGCAGGGCGCACTGTGAATCAGAATTACTGGAAAGAAGCCGTCTCTGAGGGCTTCTTGACTGTGAACATCAGTGGAGAATAGAATGTTGTCTTTTCAGAACCTAATTTCAATTATGTAGAGCTGTCTTTAGTCCATAAATAGCCTTATTTTTGTGTGTCTCTGTGTCAAATCTAACATCCTGTGACTAACAGATGTGAACCTTCTGTAATGTATTAATTTGACAAAACCCAGTTTTCAACCCATCAAAAGACTAAAAACATTTTCAACATCTGAGGCCTATAGTAGAGATTTCTTCATTGGGCTTTGTTCCCGCCAATGTACTTGAAAAGTACATTGATTTATGACACATAAAACTATAAAAACTTTATGATACTCCAAAAAAAGATTTATGATCAACAAAAAAGAAAAATCATATAGCTATTTCCATTTCTTCCATTTACATGTAAATTCTACAGTTTCAGTTTCCCTGATGCTGATTAGAAATATAATTTTCATTATCCATTCATTACTCAACAGACATCTATACAGTTTTAATTTCCTAACAATTGTAAACAGAAGATCAATGAACATGACTGACCTATTTCACTTTTTGAGAATTTCCCACACTGATTTCCATAGTGGCTATTCTAGTTTTCAATTTCACCAACTGGGCATGAGCTTATCCCCTTCCGTACATGCTTGCCAGAGTGTGTGGGAGTTGCTTTCTGAATGTAAACCACTTTTACAGAGCTAAGATAAAATCTCAAAGTAATTCTAATCTGTAATTCATTGATTACTAAAGATGTTGAGCATTTTTTGAAATATTTCTTAGACATTTTTATTTCAATTTATTTATTTATTTATTTATTTATTTATTTATTTATTTATTTATTTATTTATGTATTTATTATTCTTTAAATTTTCTTTACAGTCAAGTCGGTATCCCCCACCATTTGTCATCCGGACTCTTCCTCATCCCATTCCAACTCTCGCTAACCCCGTCTCCAACAGGACATCCACACCCCACCTCACCCTACCCTACCCTACCCCATCCCACCAGACTTCCCCACTGTTTGGGGCCTCAAGTCTCTCTTGAGGGTTAGGTGCATCTTCTCTCACTGAAGCCAGACCAAGCAGTCCTCTGCTGTATATACACCAAGGGCCTCATATCAGCTAATGTATGCTGGCTCATTATCTGAGAGATCTGTGGGATACAATTTAGTTGAGACTGCTGGGGTCACCGTCTTCCCAAGCTAAGGCCAGTTTTTCTCTAATTCAACTACAGGGGTCACCGGTTTCTGTCTATTGTTTGGGTATAAGCATCTGCATCTGAGTCTTTCAGCTGCTTGTTGGACCTCTCTGAGGGCAGCCATGCCAGTCTCCTGTCTATAAACACATCACAACATGAGTAATACTTTCAGGCCTTGAAACCTCTGTCTGAGCTGAACACCAATTTGGACTGGTCACTGAACCTCCTTTCCCTCAGTCTGTTCCCCATATTTGTCCCTGCAGTTCTTTTCGACAGGAACAGTTCTGGGTCAGAGCTTTTGACTGTGAGATGGCAACCTCTTCTACTTGTTCCCCTGTCTTTCTGCTGGAGATGGACTCTACAAGTTCCCACTCAGTACTGTGGGGCATTTCATCTAGGGTCCCTCCCTTTTAGTCCTGAGATTCTCTCACCTTCCAGGCCTCTGGTACATTCGAAAGGGTCTGCCCACATCCTACTTCCTGAGGTTGCCTGTTTCTATTCTTCTGCTGGCCCTCAAAGTCCCCCTCCGTACCATATCATGAACACATTATTTCTTTTATACAGGCACTTTTCAGATCTACAGGGTTAGCTGATTAAAATATATGAAGAGCAATTGTTAGTTTCAAATGTACTCTTTTTGAATACTTTTTAAAATTATAAAAATCTACATTTTTCAACATTGAGCATTCATCAGTGTAAATACATACCAAGAATCAGGCACTGGTCTAGAAAGTTCCTTTGTTTCAAGCATTCATTGAATCAAATGGCAAAGTGACAATATAGCAAATTTGGGAAATGACCCTTGTGAGTGGCATGTCAATGAAGATTACTGTACTTTATGTGCCTATAGGTACATTTAAAATAAAAACAAGTGAAACAAGAATATCAGTAAAATATAAATGCAATTATATTGAATAAGTTATGCATGGTAAAATGTAATCAGAATAAAGTATTTTAAATAAAAATAAAACAAAATTTCAATAAAAATTCAAAATCCAATGAAGATAATAGTTAAGAGCATGGCAGAAGAAAGTTTCATATAGATTAGACTCTAGAAGTACGTGTTAATTCCTGTAGTGCAAAAGATAAGCCAAAAATAAAGGGAAATAGAGATCTTTGTGATAGAGAAACCCTGAAGAAGTTTAATCAAGGGATGAGGAGCACAGCAACTACTTATCTGCCCCAGAAGCTATTGCAATGTTTTGAGTGGAAGATATGGATGAATTGATGCCATTCTTCAAATAAGATGTTTGGATGTTTGAACTGCCTACAGAAATGTTGATGAGAAAGAAAAAGAAGTCAGAAATGTGAAGGAAGGTCTTAGAGCTGTCAGGGTTTGTCTCTAATAAGATAATGGAGAGAGCTGTGTGATAAAAGGCTAAAGCACCTGCTGAATGTCAACTTGGGAAACAGTGAAAGAGTAATCCTTCAAGGATCTTTACAATGTCTTTCCTGTTATGCTTCTCAGAAACCATTAACAAATGCAGTTGCTTCTACCTCATTATATTTTATGTGTACATGTGCATATACACATGACTCCACACAGCGATGTAAGCATACACACAAACACATCCAGAGAGAGAGAGAGAGAGAGAGAGAGAGAGAGAGAGAGAGAGAGAGAGAGAGAGAGAGAATAAGCTCTCCTATGAAAATATCAAGACAATCATGGAAATAGAGCAATTGATTACCCCTTAATGCCTCTTTTAGAGCTAATCCCTGTACAAGGTAAAAATTGAAGGTACCTTATAATTTCATTGTTTAATGGTATACTTATATCTATAAGGCATTTAAGCATATAAAAGTAACACAAACTTAATTCAGACATGTGAACGAACATATGGGCCTTGAGAACATGATTATAAGTAAGCCAATCCAATCTCTATTTCTATTGATTTTCAGGATTATATAATGATTCCTCCTGTTGTGTGTGTGTGTGTGTGTGTGTGTGTGTGTGTGTGTGATTAATATGTGTAGGATGATAACAAATACTTTAAAAAGAATCACAAATTTAACTAATACTTCTCAACGTATACTTCTCTTTTACTAAGCAAATTTCAGACTCATTCAGATCACCTACAAATGTTTTTAAGGGTCAACAGAAAATAACAAACTTTATGTTCAAGTTTCCTCTGATAATTTTCTTCTCAATATTTTGTTTCAATTATCTTGAGGATAATTGATCACCCACCACCAAAGACAATACCCACAAAGCTTCAGATGTTGCTCTCCACCACTGCTGCCAGCAGTCCTGTGTTTGTTATTGTTGCTGTCACTAGGAGCAGGTAAGAAGGAAGCTGATAATTGTTCATGAAGAATTCTCATTTGATGCCTCTACCATCAGACAAGAAAAGGACAAACAGTCACTGAAGAGATTACTCAGTGGTTAAGAATAGCTCACAGGAACTAAACTACCATCCAAAGAGGATAGGCCATGGCACTAGCTGCATATGTAGCAGAGGATGGCCTTGTTGGACACCAATGGAAAGAGAAGGCCTCAGTCCTGCCAAGGCTCGAACCCCCAGTGTAAGGAAATGTCAGGGTGGGCAGAGAGGTGGGAAGGGGTGGGTGGATAGGAGGGGAAACACTCTCATAGAAGAAGGGGGAGAGGAATGGTACAGGGTTTTATGGAGAGGAAACCAGGAAAGGGGATAATATTTGAAATGTAAATAAATTAAAAATATCTAATAAAAAATAAGGGGAAAAAAGAATAATTGCTGTTATTCCAGAGGACCCTAATTTGATTCCTGGCAGATCATAACTAACTGCCCTTACCAAGTCCCAGCGTGTCTGCTGCCCTGTATCAGCAATAGGCACAAACCAGGTTTACAAACACACATATGGGCAAAACACACATGCACGCAAAATAAAATGTCTCTTTTAAAAGGAAGAAAGGAAACAGTAACACAAAGTTATTTTTGCATCATCTCTTTTAAACAAAAGATCATAGATAAGTAGATTTTAATTAAGAGGCATTTAGATAGAGGTTTTTAGCTTGATTTGGGACTTAATACATAGTAGCTGTACTTATATGTACTTAATAATATTCATGACTGACTTTAAGAAAACTACAGGAGCATATGTAACAGTTGTGTGGCTTGGTCTTTATATGAGACTCCTAACAGCAGAAGCAGAGGCTGTCTCCAACTCTGTTGCCTGCCTTTGGATACCTCTCAGTTACCTGAGCAGCTTAGTTTATCCTCAAAGGGAGATACTGTTCCTAATCTTACTGCAACTTAATATGCTAAGTTGATATATCAAGGCTGGTTGATAGACAAGGGTGGCCTTACTTTACTGAGGAGAAAGGGAGGAGATGTGAGTGTACTGGGGAGGGATGCAATGAAAAGGAAGGACAAGGAGGAGAGAAGGAAAGAAAAACTTTAATCAGGATAAAATAAGTAACTTGAAAGAAAGAGAGGAAGGAAGGAAGAAAGGAAGAAAGGGAAAGAAAGGAAGAAAGAAAGAAAGAAAGAAAGAAAGAAAGAAAGAAAGAAAGAAAGACAGACAGAAAGCAAGCTGCCTAAGAAGACACACTACAAAAAGGAATTCAGTACTATGTCAACCACCAATTTACCCATCCATATCTGACCAATATTCTTTTTTTTTTTTCAGAGCTGGGGACCGAACCCAGGACCTTGCGCTTGCTAGGCAAGCGCTCTACGACTGAGCTAAATCCCCAACCCCCTGACCAATATTCTTAAGATACTTAGTCTTTTCTTCCAGAATATGTTCTCAAAATTCTACTTAATTCTTTTTGGATTAGAATTCCTGATAGCTTTAATCACCTGTATCCTCACATTATTAACAAGACTTAGGCTACATTTCAGAACTAAAAATTCAAATCTTACATAGAATACTTATTAAAAGATTGTTTTCTTTTGGAGGCCACAGGACTAGCTCAATAGTGGCACATGTATTTTTTGTTGTCAGAACCATCAAAATAAGTGAAGGATATTCTCCATCACAGTTCTCTTAAAAAAAAAAATCACTGAAAACCCAAAGAGGATATTTGTTCTCTAACTTCAAGTTTATACGTTTTTGTTCGTTATGACATTGTTGAAGAAACCACTAGCCAAAATAAGATACTATTCACACTGATATTTGAAAATATTGTGGATGAAGAAAATAATGAACAATATACAGAATACAGGATAATTTGCCAGTGTAATAGCCACTATTTCTGGTGTGGCTGGGACTTTTAAGTTGTGGTATTTGATGATCTTCAAGTCATTTTGGTGGATTTTTAGCTATAAACTTTTATCACTGATCATGGAGTCAGTAGAAAAATGTTAATGATAAGCCCCCATGATCTTAGATAGTTCAGGTGTACAATGGTTTAAACATTACAAAGCAAGTTTACATTAATATTGTACATATATGGAAGGGATTATCCAAACTGATGGCAAGTAATGCCATAATAGGAATATATTTCATAATACTTCACTGTAGAAGGTAGCATGTTCTTAATGGAAGTCTTTATCTTCACTCCTAAAGACATTTAATAACAAAAATTGTTGCCATGTGATAGAAAATTAATAGAGTATAACTACAGACCATCAAATCAGGTTGATTTATAGACTGCTAAGCCTAAAGCATTGCATAAAAATGGAACATGGTAGTCACTCATCCCATATCCTTTAAATACAACTTCCTTATTCAAAGTGATAGTTCTTTTCCAGCAACATGGAGAAGATAAAGAGGAACATATTCAGAGAAGCAAAAACACTCTAGCTTTCTTTTTTTCTTAGTGTGTGTATTTGATTTCCCCTATTTTTATTAATTATTTAATACATATACATTTCAAATGATATTCCTCTTCCTGGTTTCTACTCCACAGCCCCATTATCTGCCTTCCCCTTTGCCTCTATGAGAGTGCTCCTCCACCCAGTCACTCACATGTGCCTCACAACTCTAGAATCCCCTATGCTAAGGCATCAGGCCTCTACAGGGACAAGGGACTCACCTGCCATTGATGCCAAATAAGGCCAACCTCTGCTACATATGTAAATGGAGCCATAGATCCCTCAATGTGTGCTCTCTGTTTGGAGGTTTAGTTTCTGGGAGCGCTGGGTAGTCTAGTTAATTGATATTATTCTTCCTATAAGGTTGTAATCTCCTTTAGGTCCTTCAGTCTTTCCCCTAGCTCATCCACTGGGATCCCTGCGCTCAGTCCGATGGTTTGCATGAGTATGTGCATCTGCATTAGTCAGAGGCTGGATGGACCTCTCTGGGAACAGCCATACCAGGATCCTATCAGCAAGTGCTTCTTGGCATCACCAATTGGGCTGGAGTTTGCTTTCTTCAGATGGACGGATCCCCAGGTGGGGCCGTCTCTGGATGGCCTTTCCTTCAGTCTCTGTTCCATTCTTCATCTGTGTTTCCTTTGCACAGAAAAAAAATTCTTCATTAATAAGTGGTTACCCCTGATTCCCTATGACCCACTGCTATATATTTCTATACAATTACCTAACCCTCTGTAAAGTAGAATCATGGTATAGGAAACTGATAATCTCTACCTCTATGCTAGGACCAATGCTCCAGGAGAAACAGATGAGTCATGGCTTGTGTTGGTCTAGTTGGCCTTCAGCGGCTAAGATTGCTTCTTGTGGGTTTAACATGAGTTCAGACATTTACCTGAGGTAAGTTTTTTCCCCTGCATTTAGCTGTCCTGTTACATGCAGATAATAGGAGCCGTGTCTAAATTTTACTTGTTTATTTGCACATACCTACATTTTCTTAATCCTGTTTAAATATCCTAGAATATGCAATGTTGTTCAATAGGTATAAGATTTGTCTGAGGGCATGGGGAAGCTGTATGTGCATAGATTCATATGCATACATATGAGCATGTGCAGAGGCCAGGGTTTAGTCTAGATTATCATTCTTCAGAAACTTTTTTTTTCAAAACAGCTTTAGGTACAGAGTTCACTAATTAGACAAAGTTGGCTAGGCAGGGAATCTCTGGTATCCATCTGGCTTCTGCTTCTTAGAACTAATTATTATAATACATGACTACACCTAAGAGTGATATTTATGGAATGCTCCTGAAACTGACCCTGTGCCACAGCTTTCTGGACCTTGATCGCACCGGGAGAGAGCTGGTTTCCCAGGAGTACTGAAACATATGAGAGCACAGGTGAGATCACCACATCTGCTCAGAGGAACCCAACTGGAGCCCTCAGGAGAAGAAGCAATCTGGGACAGGATCCTACCAGTTTCCAGCTATGCATGGAAATGACCCTGTGCCACAGTTCTCTGTACTCAAATCCCTCCAGGAGAGCTGGTCTCTCAGGAATGCAGACACACTGGCTTACAAGAGGGCCAAACCACTCTTAGAAACAGCAAACCCAACTAACACCAGAGATAACCAAATGGCAAAAGACAAGTGCAATAAATTAAGCAAATGAAACCAAAGCCACATTGCACCATCAGAACCCAGTTCTCCCACCACAGCAAGTACTAGATATCCCAGTACTTGATCCCACCAGGAGAAAGCTGGTTTCCCAGGAGTACTAAAACATCTGAGAGCACAGATGAGATCACCACAAGCAACATTCAGATTTATAAAGAGGAAACACAAAAATTCCTTAAAGAATTATAGGAAAACACAACCAAACAGGTGAAGAAATTGAACGAAAGCATCAAGGAATTAAAAATGGAAATAGAAATAATAAAGAAATCACATAGGGAGACAACACTGGAGATAGGAAAACTAAGAAAGAGATCAGGAGTCAGAGACACAACCATCACAACAGCATACAAGAGATAGAAAATCTCAGTGGCAGAAGATATAATAGAAAATGTTGACACAACCATCAAAGATAATGTAAAACACAAAAAGGTCCTAGCCCAAAACATACAGGAATTCAAGGACACAATGAGAAGATCAAACTTAAGGATAATAAAAGTATAAAACAGATTGAAGATTCACAAATTAAAGGGCCAGTAAATATCTTCAACAAAATTATAGAAGAAAACTTCCCAAACCAAAAGAAAGAGATATCCAAAAACACACAAGAAGCCTATAGAACTCCAAGTACATTGGACCAGAAAAGAAATTACTCCCATCACATAATATTTAAAACACAAAATGAACAAAGCAAAGAAAGAATATTAAAAGCAGTAAGGAAAAAAGGTCATAACATATACAGACAGACCTATTAGAATTATACCAGACTTCTCAACAAAGAAGATACTGGGCTTATGTCATTCAGACCCTAAGACAACACAAGCAAAACTCTCAATTACAATAGATGAAGAAACCAAGATATTCCATGACAATACCAAATTACATAATAACTTTTCACAAATCCAGCCTTACAAATGATAATAGATGAAAAACTCCAACAGAAGGAGAGATACTGCACCCTCGAAGAAGCAAGAAAGTAGTCTTCTTTCAACCAGTTCAAAAAGAAGATAGCCACGGAATCCTAATTCCACCTCTAACAACAACAACAACAAAAACAACTAAAAAAAAAAAAAAAAAAGGAAACAGCCATCATTGGTCCCTATTATCTCTCAAGATCAACGGACTCAATTACCCAATGAAAAGACATAGACTAACAGATGAGATACATAAACAGATCCCAGCATTTTGCTGCATATAGGAAACACACCTCAGTGACAAGGATGGACACTTACCCAGAGTAAAAGACTCAGAAAACATTTTCCAAGTAGCCATTCTAATGTCAAATACAACAGACTTTCAACCAAAAGTAATGAAAAGGACACTTCATACTTTGTCAAAAGAAAAATTCACCAAGATGAACTCTCAATTCTGAATATCTATTCTCCAAATGCAAGAGCACCCACATTCAAAAAGAAACTTTACTAAAGCTCAAACACATATATCACCTCACACAATAATAGTGGACAGTTCAATACCCTATTCTCTTCAATGGACAGATCATGGAAACAGAAACTAAACAGAGACACAGTGAAACTAACAGAAGTTATGAACCAAATGGATTTAATAAATATCTATAAAACATTTCATCCTAAAACAAAAGAATATACCTTCTTCTAAGCACCTCATGGTACCTTCTCCAAAATTGGCCCTATAATCAATCACAAAACAGGCATCAACAAATACAAGAAGATTGAAATAATCCCATACATCCTATGAGATCACAGGGACTAAGACTGGTCTTCAATAACAACAAAAATGACAGGTTACATACACATGGAAGATGAACAATGGTCTATTCAATGGTAACTTGGTCAAGGAAGAACTCAATAAAGAAAAACGTTTTAGAATTTAATGAAAATGAAGGCACAGCATATCCAAACCTTTAGAATACAAGGAAAACTCATAGCTCTGAGTACCTCTAAAATGAAACTGGAGAGAACACACACTAGTAGCTTGACAGCACATCTGAAAACTCGAGAACAAAAAGAGGCAAATATCCCCAAGAAAAGTAGATGGCAGGAAATAATCAAACTCAAGACTGAAATCAACCAAGTAGAAACAGAATGAGTTATACAAAGAATCAAGTAAACCAGGTGCTGGTTCTTTGAGAAAATCAACAAGATAGATAAAACCCTTAGGCAGACTAACCAGAGGGCAAAGAGACAGTATCCAAATTAACAAAATCAGAAATGAAAAGGGAGACATAACAACAGAAACCAAGGGAAAAAATCATCAGGTCCTACTACAAAAGCCTATACACAACAAAACTGGAAAATCTGGATGAAATGGTGTCGCGACGATACAGCATTCTTCTCAAAGTGGTTTATTCAGGAACCTTACAGCATGCAAGCAGGAATCTTGAATTTCTTTTTTCTCTCTCCCCAGTCCCCGAGCACACTCCCTTATATCCTCCCTCAACTCTGCCTCCTCAGTTCAGTCTGCATAATCTCAGTTCATAGGTCCACGTCACATGGTCTGATCTTGAGTCATGGTGTGCCTGCACAGCTCTCACAATGGACGTGGCTAGTATCAGGTGTGTGAGGAAGTCAGGTGCTAGTCATGAGACTTAGCTGCAGTCCCAGGCACCATCTTGGCACTGCCGCCACACCCACTCCCCACATCTCCCCCTTCTTTATGTTTTTGGCAGAGAGAATGCCTGTCTTAGGTTGCCCCCTATAGCAATGCCCCTTACCCGTCATCGGGAGACAAACAGCTTAGGTTTTATCCCTGTCTTAGGTTGGTGACGCGCCCAGGAGGTCTTACCCGTCATTGACTACTTCTCTAGCATGCCAAGCCACACTTGAGGAGACTGTCCCGTCTCCACCACTTCAAAAGCCTGTATCATTAAGGCTTGAGTTCAGTGCTGATGAAACTGTATACTGAACATGCACCAAAAGGCCAGGACGCTAGTAAGAATCAGGCATAGGGCAAGTCCAGCAAGTCCAGCACATTCTTTCAGCTGTGAGGCAGTGGCGGCAATCCAATCGGCTAGTCCTCCAGCTAAAGACACGTCCACTCAGGTGGAGTTGGTATGGATGATGGATTGTCTCAATTCCTGAACTAGTCCATCAAAATGTTGAGACCAATTTCCTGTAAGATACTGAGATATATTACGGGATAACAGAGCAGCACAACTGACATTCGCAAATGGTATATAGGTGACACACAGTATCTAGGTTGAGAAGGTATGCTAGCATTGCCTTTGGAAATCCTGGCAGGACACATTCCTTGAATCCATGTGGCATTTGCTCTGGTAGTAATATGAATTGGCATATCAAACCATGCTGCTGACTGATTATACAATTGAATGCAATCACTATTCTGAGAAATATTAGAGATCATCTGAAAGCATAGCAATCCTTCTAACTAAAGTCGCATCAAACCATTTATAGGCACTATATCCCCATCCCAGGATAGGAAGGGTAGCTTTAGCAAAGTGCGCTGAATGCGTCAGTGGCAGGGGCTTGGGAAACATGGATAAAAGTCCCAAGCGTAGGTCTTCAGCCATCACCGCAGGAAGCATCGGCAAAAACAGGAACATCCATAGTATCCTCCTTCCGTTCATCTTCGACCACTCTGGTCAACCTCTCCGGGACCCACAGCGGCTGCTGATGATCCCGGGGAAACACACAGACCCTCTTGCCCAAACCAACACTGGATCAGGGCCCTGCCAAGTACCAGTTAGGATGTCCTACCACATGGCCATGCCTTTTGAAGAAGCATCAGGGTTGGGTAAAAAGGGCAATGGCTAATCTTTCCCTATGGGTGGAGCCAGCAGAGGCAATTCCCCCCTTTTGTTTAATTAAGTATTCCTTTAGGGTGCGATGGGCTAGTTCAATAATGCCCTGCCCCTGAGGGTTGTAGGGCAATCCATGAGTCAATCGAACACCCATCATTTTACAAAAGGACACAAAAGAAGCAGAAGTATAGACCAGCCCATTATCAGTTTTCAATTTTTTAGGCTGCCCCCAGGCACCCCAAGCTTCAAAGCGAAGTGCAATCTCGTGACGTGCCTTCTCTCCTGTATGTAGAGAGGCAAAGGCAACTCCAGAAGCTGTATCGATTGAAACATGAAGATATTTTAACTTTCCAAATCCTGGAAACTGGGTAACATCCATTTGCCATAGGTTTAGAGGGTGCAACCCACGTGGATTGACCCCAACCCCAATCTGAGGCAATAACGGGGTACATTTTTGGCACATTTTTACAATATCTCTCACCTCTGCATGAGAAATTTTAAATCGGGAGGACAAGGCCTTACAGTTAACATGAAAATGTGAATGAAAATCTCTGGCCAATGTAACAGGTGAAGCAATGAAGAAGGTCATGCATGCCCTAGAGGCTTTATCTACAATATCATTCCCCTCAGCCAGGAGTCCAGGCAATCCGGTATGAGCACAAATGTGTTGTACAAAAAGGGTGAGGATCTCTTTAAAATTAAATCATGTAAGGTAACAACTAAATTTCCAATGGTAGATTTTAAATTAACTTTGCCCACCACTTCCAAACAGAGTAACATATTAACAACATATTGGCTATCAGAAATCAAATTTAAAGGACCTGGAAATAATTCAAACACCTTAATCACAATTTGTAACTCAATAACTTGGGGTGATGCAGGGGGAAATTGTATGGTAACTGGTGAGGACCCTGCCACCAAATATGCTCCCTGTCCTATCTTGGAGCCATCTGTAAAGATAAGCAGAGCATCTGATAAAGAATTTTTTAAGTAATATGAGGAAAAATCACAGGATGAGCTGTAAGCAGTTGTAGTATTGGATCTTTTGGAAAGTGATTATCAAAGTTGCCCTGAAAACTGCACCTCAAAATAGACCAATCATCTATTGAGGCTGACAACACTTCCAGCTGCTTTACATTATAGGGAACTATCAAATCCTTTGGCGGGATGCCAAAGTACTGTATACATTGCTGAATGCCAAGCAAGGCTAACTGAGCCACTGAGGTGGGATAATGAACAAGTGTTTTGGCTGGGAATATCTTTGGATGTATCCAGAGCAAGGGAGTTCCCTGCCATAAATCTCCCTTGTCCTAACAACATATCTTGATCCCAAACTTGCTGCCCGTTATGAGTGTTGACCACAGCTGCTCTGCGGCAAACTCAATAAAGTATGACTTCCAGTCCAAATACTGGCCTGATGTCAGACAGGCACGAGCCAGATTCTGCCAATCGCTAGGAGTCATAAAAAAGCGATGTAAGGATTCTAACTGCGCCACTACATAAGCAGCGATCATACCATATGCACGAACTCCTTCAAGCCAGTCTTTGGACAATATTCCAATCTAGTGGCTCATGTGTGTGATTGCCCTGTGCATCCTGAAATACAGGGAAGCATTGGGCTCGCAGTTCCCTCCAGGTTTCCGGGTGTAGACTACGTCCCTCTACCCCGCCCGGATTGTATGGCTGTGGATGAGGCGGCCCCGGAGCTGATGGCTCTACCTTCAGTTTTACTTTCTGTAAGCTGTCTGCAATGTTCTCCAGATTGTCTCCCGACATATCTCCCTCACTAGAAGTTCCCTCAGTCTCCGATTTTTGGGAGTGTTCCTCTCTAACCTGACTTATCACCTCATTGCCCTTTTTTAGCTCTGCACCACATCTTTCCTCGTCTCCTATGCAATTTTTCACTAATTTATAGACTGGCATTACTCTTTTTGGTAAAACCCCCTGCTCCTCGGCAAACCTCAAGTCTTACCCTAATTTTTCCCAACTGGGCATCATCAGGTGTCCTGTTACAGGAAAGCATGGCGCAACTTGGTCCACTGCTTTTAAAAAATTCTCCACTATGTCTTTCTTTAGCCCAATTCCTTTCGCTTTCAACAAATCCTTGAGGGCCTGGCGAACTGTCTGAGTGGAGGTTGAGTTCCCCATTGCGCTTGGTGCAATTTATCCCAAAACCGGGAACCTTATAGTCTCAACCCTAGAGCTTAGCTTGTCCCACTTACCTGGGAACTTACCGGCTAGCCACCCTGACTGCAATGAGTTCTGAACGAATGTCTCCGTACGGGCCACCACTTGTCGCTTCTGTCTCTGACCCGCAGAAAAGAGCGACTACACAGTGTTCTTCTCAAAGTGGTTTATTCAGGAACCTTACAGCATGCAAGCAGGAATCCTTCTTTTCTTTTTTCTCTCTCCCCAGTCCCCAAGCACACGCCCTTATATCCTCCCTCAACTCCGCCTCCTCATTCCAGTCTGCGTAATCTCAGTTCATAGGTCCACGTCACATGGTCTGATCTTGAGTCATGGTTCGCCTGCACAGCTCTCACAATGGACGTGGCTAGTATCAGGTGTGTGAGGAAGTCAGGTGCTAGTCATGAGACTTATCTGCAGTCCCGGGCACCATCTTGGGACTGCCGCCACACCCGCTCCCCACAAAATGGACAATTTTCTAGACAGATACCAGGTACCAAAGTTAAATCAGGATCATAAAAACCATCTAAAAAGTCTCATAACCCCTAAAGTAGTAGAAGCAGTCATCAAACGTCTCACAACCAAAAATGTTCCAGGAGCAGATGGTTGTAATGCAGAATTCTATCAGACCTTCATAGAAAACTTAAGACCAACACTTTCCAAACTATTCCACAAAATAGAAACAGAAGGAACACTACACAATTCATTCTGTGAAGCCACAATTGTGCTTATACATAAACCACACAAAAGTGCTACAAAGAAAGAGAATATTAGACCAGTTTTCCTCATGAAGCTCAATGCAAAATACTCAATAAAAGGCTTACAAACCTAATCCAACAAAACATCAAAAAGATCACTGATCATGATCAAATAAGATTCATTCAAATGATGGAGGGATGGAACAATATAAGTAAATCCATCAATGTAATCCACTATATGAACAAACTCAAAGAGAAAAAACCACATGATCATTTCATTACATCCTAAAAAACATTTGACAACATTCAACAACCTATCCTGGTAAAAGTCCTGGGAAGATCAGGAATTCAAGGCCCATTCCTAAACATAGTAAAAGCAATATATAGCAAACTAGCAGCCAACATCATGCTAAATGAAGAGAAACTTGAATCAATCTCCCTAAAATCAGGGACTATAACTATTGAATATAGTACTCAAAGTCCTAGCCATAGCAATAAACAACAAATGAAGATCAAAGGGATTCAAATTGGAAAGAAGGAAATCAAAATATCACTACTTGCAGATGTTATGAGAGTAACTTAAGTGAGCTCAAAAATTCTACCAGAGAACTCCTGAAGCTGACAAATAACTTCAGCAAATTGATTGGATATAAAATTAAACCAAACAAATCAATAGCCTTCCTTTACTCAAAGGATAAAGGAGCTGATAAAGAAATTAAGAAAATGACACCCTTTCCTATAGTCATAAATAAAAAAAAAAAAAACCTTAGTGTGACACTAATCAAGCCAGTGAAAGATCTGTATGACAAGAACTTCAAGTCTGTGAAGAAAGAAATCAATCCATTCTTATTGCCTTGTGCAGAGCTCAATCCAAGTGAATAAAGGATCACCGCATAAAATTCGATACACTGAAACTAATAGAAAAAAAAGTAGAAAAGTGCCTCGAACATATGGGTGGAGGGGAAATTTTCTTGAACAGAACAACAATGGCTTAGTCTCTACGGTCAAGAATGGACAGATGGGACCTTATAAAATTTCAAAGCTTCTGTAAGGCAAAATACACTTTAATTAGGACAAAACAGCAACCGACACATTGGGAAAAGTTTTTTTTTTTTAACCAATCCTACATTGGACAGAGAGCTAATATCTAATATATACAAGGAACTCAAAAAGTTAGACTCCAGAAAACCAAATAACCCTATTTAAAAATGGGGTACAGAGCTAAACAAAGAGTTCTCAACTGAGGAATATCAAATGGCTGAGAAGCACCTAAAGAAATGTTCAACATCCTTAGTCATCAGGGAAATGCAAATCAAAACAACCCTGAGATTCCACTTCATATCAGTCAGAATGGCTAAGATCAAAAACTTAGGTGACAGGAGAAGCTGGCAAAGATGTGGAGAAAGTGGAATACTCCTCCATTGTTTGTGGGATTCTGGGATTGCAAGCTGGTACAACCACTCTGCAAATTAGTCTTGCAGCGCCTCAGAAAATTGGATATAGTGTTACCTGAGGACCCAGCTATATCACTCTTTGGTAAATACCCAAAAGATGCTCCAACATATAACAACGACACATTCACCACTATGTTCATAGTAACCTTATTTATAATAGCCAGAAGCTAGAAAGAACCCACATGTCCTTCAACAGAGGAATGGATACAGAAAATGTGATACATTTACACAATGTTGTCCTACTGTGTTATTAAAACAAATACTTCCTGAATTCATAGGTAAATGGTTTGACTAGAAAATATCTTGAGTGTGGTAACCCAATCACAAAAAACCACATGTGGTATGCAGTCACTGATAAGTGAATATTAGCCCAAAATCTTGGAATACCCAAGATACAACTCACAGACCACATGAAGCTCATGAAGAAAGGAGACCCAAGTGTGGATGCTTCAGTCCTTCTTAGAAAGGGGAACAAAAATAATCACAGGAGGAAATGTGGAGAAAAATTATGGAGCATAAACTGAAGGAAAGGCCATCCTGAAACTCTCCCACCCGGGGATCCATCCCATACACAGCCACCAAACCCAAACAATATTGTCTATGCCAAGAGTAACATGCTGACAGGAGCCTGATATACCTATTTCCTGAGAGGCTCTTACAGAGTCTGACAAATATAGAGTTGGATGCTCACAGCTAACCACTGAACTCAGAATGGTGTCCTTAATGGAGGAGTTAGAGAAAGGACTGAAGAAGCTAAAGGGTTTGCCACTCCATAGGAAGAACAACAATATCAACCAGCCAGATCCTCCAAAGCTCCCAGGGACTAAACCTCTATCTCAAGAGTACACAGGGATGGACCTATGGCTTCAGCCACATATGTAGCAAAGGATGGCCTTGTTGGGCATCAATGGGAGGAGAGGCCCTTGGTCCTGTCAAGTCTCAATGCCCCAGTTTAGGGGAATGTCAGAGCAAGGAGGTGGGAGAGAATTGGTAGGTGGGTATGAGGCCATCCTCATAGAAGCATGGGGAGAAAGTGGTTTTCTGGAGGGGAAACTGGGAAAGTTTGAAATGTAAACAAATGTATCCTATAAAAATGTAAAAAATGATATTTATGTCATTGTACTTGGAAGTTGGGCAGCTTAGATATTGCAGTGAAGAATGAACATTTTGATCCAGCCATTTCTTTCATGCATACTGCAAATTTCACATAAAGATCTATTTTAGTCAAGCTTGAGTTCACTCTAAGTTCTCCAAAAAATAAAGGGGAATATAAAATTACTTACTTTCTACTAGCAAAATGTTACAGTGTTACATTTGTTCTCAATTATTCTTTTTATAAATAGAATAAAATCAAATTCTTTAACACTACTACTGGGTCATGGTTCCTTTCTTTACTCTTCTCTAGCAATGAGCACTATTCTAATTTAGTTTTTATCCCTCTCCCATGTGCTTTTTTGTTTTTATTACATTATATATTTAGAAAAGCATATGCTTTGCATTTTAAATATTCACGTATGCATAGAAACATTTAATAATCAGGAATATTTAGAAATAAGTGAAATGTGAGTTTCTGATTTCATTGGAAACTCAATCGCATCATATGATGTTTTTCTAGATGCTGACTTAAGAGCAGCAATTTAGCTGAAGCATACACATGACAGGATGTTGCTGAGAACAGACACATGCTGTTTTCCCAGAAGCTGTCTGGTGAATGGCATGTAATGTTTAACTGTCATAGACATTTGAAAGGACACATTTGTAAGTAGTATAAGTATAACCCAACAGACAGCAGCCAATGCTCTGGCATTTGGTTTACCTTGCAGGTCTTCCTTTAGTTTTGCAATGCTGGCCTTCAGTGAGGTAGCTCTGGTATTGGTTGTCCTTGTTGGTCTTCACTGAGTTTTGCTTTCTTTGCTGTGGTTTGTTTGCCATGACTTTATAGTGCACCAAAGAACTGGTGGTGTTCTGAATGCTTCTAGCTGCTTTGTACATCACATACTTTGAAGAGTTTCAATGTAGTCATGTCTAAAGCTTTGTTTGTTACATAATGAATTGGGTTAAATATTATCAAGCAACCTTTTCCCCAGATTGTTCTGTGCTAAAGTATGTCTAAAATAAACTCCCTAGTCTCATACTCAAGAAACTTGAAGCAAAACTAGCTACAGACTCATGTTGAATCCAACTTCCTTCTTGCTTCATGTAGATTACTATACTGGTAATGGTATTTGCAGGCTCCCCATGAATAACAATTATCCAGATATACAAAAAATAGCTCATTGCTGAGTTCACTTGCCTTTTCCCAATAGTTAGGGAGGTTGATCATAAATTCATAAATATGACATTCATTAATCTCACAAAATTGTCTGCTGTTATAATTTTTGCACATTTTCTTTTCATTTTATTAACTCTGAAGATATGTGTGTGTTTGTGTGTGTATTTGTGTATGTGTGTGTATGTCTGTATATGTACTGAATAAACTTTGTTTTCTATACATATCAAAATATCTTCACATATAGTCTTTATTTTATTTTTTAATTTATCTGCAACACATTAAGTGTTGATAAGAACAAATGTCTACACCAAAATAAATTTAGATTTCTGCCTCATAATATGTGCTTAAGAGGGCCAGCAGAAAGAATGAAAACAAGCAATCTTGGGAGGGAAGAGATGGGGGAGCCTCTAGAATAAACCAGAGACCCAAGAGGTGAGAGATTCTCAGGATGCAAAGGGAGGGACCTTAGATGAAATGACCTACAGTATGGAGAGGGAGTATGTAGAACCCATCTTCAGTAGAAAGACAGGGCATCATGTGGAGGGATGGGGTCGCCATCCCACAGTCAAAATTTCTGATCCAGAATTGTTCCTGTTTGAAAGAACTGCAAGGTCAAAAATGGAGAAGGACCTGAGGGAAAGGAGGTCCAGAGACAGGCCCAAATTGGGATCCAGCTCAAAGGGAGACCCCACAGCCTGACACTATTACTAACATTATGGTGTGCTTATGAACAGGAGCCTAGCATGGCTGCTCTCCAAGAGGCCCAACAAGCAGCTGAAAGAGTTAGATGTAGATGTTTATACCAAACCAAAAGACAAAGTTGGTGACTCCTCTGGCTGAATTAGGGAAAAGTTGGAAGAAGTTGAGGAGGAGGGTGACTGTTTAGGAAAACCAGCAGTCTCAACTAACCAGGCACCCCCGATATTGGTCAGACACTGAGCCACCAACCAGATTACATATACCAGCTGATATGAGGCCCACAATACGTATACAGCAAAGGACTGCTGGGTCAGGGAAGATGAACTTAACCCTCAAGAGACTTACGGCCACAGGGAGTGGGGAGGGCTGGTGGAATGAGGATAGGGGCTTGGGGGGGGCTCACTTGGAGTGAGTGGGGTTGGAATGTGGAACAGTCAGATTGTGAACCAGGATAGGGAAAAAGACTGTACAAAAAGATTAAAGAATTTAAAAAAGAAAGAAGTATATGTAAAATTGAGAAAAGAAAAAGTCATTAAATTTCAAGATCCAAAATCTTTGAGATGCAAATAACAAAACTAAAATAACTAATTAACTGGGCCCACAGATACTTAGTATTATTGATGCACATCAATACTGAGGTGCTCAAAAATCCTATGATAGGATAAAAAGAGAAAAAATTATCTATTCATATAAAGGAAAGGAAAAATTTGGTTTAAAAATTGTCAACAACATATGCAAATTTCCAGGTGGTACCTTAGAAAAAAGATGTATGAACAAGTTATCAGCACTTCAGCTTTAAAAAATGAAGATTTCGTATTTGATACCTCTGTAGAGACTTCACTTAATGTATACTTCCAATGTCTGCAATACGGTTGTAATAAATTAAGTATCTATGAGGTTTATTAAGTCTAAAAATATTGTCAACAAAACAGTAAGAAGATATAGGTGTTAAAATTCAACTGGAGGGAGGGGAAGACACAAATAAGCTAATCTAAATAAATCAAATACTTTAAAAGAATAAATTAGATTAGTAAGGACCCAGATGATCAACACAAAAAAATAATTGAAACTCTAAAAACCTCTATGTAAAATCTTATATATAATAACTCACAAAAAAATTATGTTCAGAAGTAAAAATTTACTAAGTAGCCTTTATGAAACAAAATGCGCTTAATATATTTATATATTACGTTTAGGTTTAATGGTAGAAGGGAAAAGAACAAGAGTACAATGTAGTAGAGAGAAAATGTTGGTGGGTAAGGAGGAATTTGAGAGGAGGATTAGGGGATAGATTTAATTAAAATACTTTATATTCATGTATATGTCCCCCAAAAAATGGGTTCATCTGAAATAATAAAACCTCATTATATGTTTAGGTACCTAATTTTCAGACATAGTTTTTAATATGAACTTTCTTATAACATACACAATTTCAGTTTGGAATTATTTTCAACTATGATTACTACAATTGAATCTAAACATATTCACCTACCTGGCTGCCATTTTTTTAAAGCTATTACCTGGTATTACTGTCAAAAGAGTAATAGTTAGGTCATTTGACTCACAATTGAGTTTTAATTAAACACTATATAATGTAATTAGTGATGACCCTACTGAATTTATTGATAACACCCTAACTTTGATGTATTATGCACAACTTCTTGACCATAATAGGTGCCACAACAGTCCTATGTATTTGTTTCTACATTTTTTTTATTTTAGCTTATACAGAAAATAGGCCAAGGATTGGTTTTTAATTGATCTATTTTTTCTTTTTCTATTAGCTATATTTCTTTATTTACATTTCAAATGTTATTTCCTTTCCCGGTTTCCTGTCCATAAGCCCCATCCTCTCCCCATCCTCCATATGGGTATTCCCCACACCCATTCCCCTTACTGCCCCCCCCATATTCCCCTGCACTGGGGGTCCAACCTTGGCAGGACCAAGGGCTTCCTCTTCCACTTGTTCACAAACAAGGCTATTCTCTGCTACATATGCAGTTGGAGCCCTGGGTCAGTCCATGTATGGTCTTTCGGTCGTGGTTTAGTCCCTGGAAGCTCTGGTTGGTTGGCATTGTTCTTCTTATGGGGTTGCAAGCTCCTTCAACTCTTTCAATCCTTCCTCTTATTCCCCCCAAGGGAGTCCTGTTCTCAGTTCATTGGTTTGCTGCTAGCACTGACCTCTGTATTGGACATGATCTGGATGAGAAATCTACATCCGGTCTCTTTCAGCATGCATTTTTTTAGCTCCATCAATCTTATCTAATCTAGTTTCGGTGGCTGTATATATATATATATATATATATATATATATATATATATATATATGGGCCACATGTGTCAGGCTCTGAATGACCATTTTTTCAGTTGCTGCCCTAAACTTTGCTTCCATATCCCTTCCTATGAATATCCCCCCTCCCTTTTAAGAAAGAGTGGGAACATCCGCGTTTTGGTCACCCTTCTTCTTGAGCTTCCTGTGGTCTGTATATTGCATCTTTGGTAATTCGAGCTTTTGGGCTAATATCCACTTATCAATGAATGCATACCACGAGTGTTTTTCTGTGATTGGGTTACCTCCCTCAGGATGATACTTTCTGGTTCATTCCATTTGCCTATGAACTTCATGATCTATTGAAAAGTACCATGATTTCTCTGTTGTCAACATTTTACCTAACAGGCTTTTAGCTTTTTTGTTTCTTTCAAACTATTTAGCCAACAGGAGTACAGCCAAACAGTTAAAGCTCAAGCATAGTTAGGTTTGTTAGAAGAAATTGAAAACACAAACACATAAACCTTACTAAGTCATATTTAATTACCATAGAATTTGCAAGAAAACATTCAAGTACTGTAGTGAAAGTTAAACTTACGTTATATAATAGTTACAGAGGAAATGCTTTCTAAAACTATTCCATAATGAAATGTTTATTACTCTACAAGAGAAAATTCCATATAATTATAAGCATTACCAAATTCAATTTGAAACGATTTGATATGGTAATTATAAATTTCTAGTAACTACTTTACTAAAGGAATTATGTAGAAATTATAAGGAAAATCATCTTATAAGCATGTAACATAATGAAGAAACCAAGAAGTCATAATTAACAGTATATGAAAAGCTTCAGAATAAACATTTTGGCAGTATTCTTTGCATCTGCTCCATAGGAACATTGCAAGTCACTCTAATAAAATCTAAGTATGTAGAATTGTTTAAACGAAGAAAGTTACAATCAACCAAGTTACGGAGAAATAATCTTCTATAGCATTTTTATTGAATGCATGATCTACCTGAGAAGCTGAGTAGAAGTGATGCCTCCTCTTATTTCTCATTTGTTTCTGAGATTTCCTCATTGTTTGATCACCCACTTGTCCTGTCTATGAACAACAGACAAATGGCAGGTTGGAAATACATGTATCCAGAGAGACATTCTTTACTGGTAAGCAAGCTTACTTCCATCAGCTTTAATGCATCCTGACTAACTTCCTGTTTAAAATGCTTTTTCTCTTTATGGTTGTGAATCTGACTTACTAGATTCTAATATGTTATACGTTGTGTGGGGGTTGGGGAATTCCACAAAAGAGAAAGAATTACTATGGTCAGTAAAACTTGCTCTCAGTTGAAATTTCATATTGAGAATGCAATGATTTAGTAACATTAGTATTAGAGGTTTACATTATTAATTTTTTTGCTTTGTAATATCTCCTTCCAACTGAGTTTTATTTTCAGATTATATGTTCTAAAAAATGCAAGTATACATATTCAGAAATTATGTCATTCTATAAACATATGTAACATATATAGTATATAAAATCACTTATATTTATATATTAGATCATTTATATGTGTGCATATAAATACATACACATATGTATGTATGTATGTATGTATCTCTTTCACAGAAAATGGACCAAATCAATGGTCCATCTTATACATTTTATATCTAGTAGCTTCTTTTCTTATGGATGCTGAGTTCAAAAGCACAAAAATCATACTGTCTGTAATATGCCCAAACTAAGAATAAATGCCAACAGAAGCAGAAGCAGAAAACAAATGGGAAATGGGTGATTGGACAGAAAAAAAGAAGAGAAGCAAGAGAATTTCCATAATCTTTGATAAGTTAAGACAAAGGGAGAGAGAGGCTCTTTAAACAAAATATTGGGATTCATTTTATTGAAGCATCATGGAGTGTCACAGAAACAGACAAGATGCTTATTTTCACCTTCCAATAAGGGTGTTTTGCAGAAATCATGTATTTTTTTGTATTTACAAACATTTTATATTTTTTTTATTAACTTGAGTATTTCTTATATACATTTTGAGTGCCATTCCCTTTCCCAGTTTCGGGGCAAACATCCCCCTCCCCCCTCCCCTTGCCCATGGGTGTTCCCCTCCCAACCCTCCCCCCAATTGCCGCCTCCCCCCCACACTCCAGTTCACTGGGGGGTCAGTCTTCACACGCCCCCGGGCTTCCCCTTACCCCGGTGCCCTTACTAGGATTTTCCTTTCTTCCTACGAGTTCCGCGTCCCGGGCCCGTTCATTGATGGCCTTTAGGTAGTGGCTTGGTCCTGGAAGCTCTGGTTGCTTGGCATTTATTGTACATATGGGGTCTCGAGCTCCTTCAAGCTCTTCCAGTTCCCCCCTCTGATTCCTTCAACGGGGTCCTATTCTCAGTTCAGTGGTTTGCTGCTGGCATTACGCCTCTGTATTTGCTGTATTCTGCTGTGTCTCTCAGGGAGCGATCTACATCCGGCTCCTGTCGGCCTGCACTTCTTTGCTCCATCCATCCTGTCCAATTGGGTGGCTGTATATGTATGGGCCACATGTGGGGCAGGCTCTGAATGGGTGTTCCTTCAGTCTCTGTTTTAATCTTTGCCTCTCTCTTCCCTACCAAGGGTATTCTTGTTCCCCTTTTAAAGAAGGAGTGAAGCCTTCACATTTTGATCATCCGTCTTGAGTTTCATTTGTTCTAGGAATCTAGGGTAATTCAAGCATTTGGGCTAATAGCCACTTATCAATGAGTGCATACCATGTATGTCTTTCTGTGATTGGGTTAGCTCACTCAGGATGATATTTTCCAGTTCCAACCATTTGCCTACGAATTTCATAAACTCGTTGTTTTTGATAGCTGAGTAATATTCCATTGTGTAGATGTGCCACATTTTCTGTATCCATTCCTCTGTTGAAGGGCATCTGGGTTCTTTCCAGCTTCTGGCTGTTATAAATAAGGCTGCGATGAACATAGTGGAGCACGTGTCTTTTTTATATGTTGGGGCATCTTGTGGGTATATGCCCAAGAGAGGTATAGCTGGATCCTCAGGCAGGTCAATGTCCAATTTTCTGAGGAACCTCCAGACTGATTTCCAGAATGGTTGTACCAGTCTGCAATCCCACCAACAATGGAGGAGTGTTCCTCTTTCTCCGCATCCTCGCCAGCATCTGCTGTCATCTGAGTTTTTGATCTTAGCCATTCTTACTGGTGTGAGGTGAAATCTCAGGGTTGTTTTGATTTGCATTTCCCTTATGACTAAAGATGTTGAACATTTCTTTAGGTGTTTCTCAGCCATTCGGCATTCCTCAGCTGTGAATTCTTTGTTTAGCTCTGAACCCCATTTTTTAATAGGGTTATTTGTTTCCCTGCGGTCTAACTTCTTGAGTTCTTTGTATATTTTGGATATAAGGCCTCTATCTGTTGTAGAATTGGTAAAGATCTTTTCCCAATCTGTTGGTTGCCGTTTTGTCCTAACCACAGTGTCCTTTGCCTTACAGAATCATGTAATTTTTATTGGTTATTTTGTTTATTTACATTTCAAATGTTATCTCCTTTCCCATTTTCCTTCTGAAGCCCCCCATTTTATCCCCCCTCCATGCCTCCTTGCGTGAGCTCCTCCACCAATCCACCCACTCCCACCCTACCGCCCTATCATTCCCATATAAATCGCCCTATCATACAAGCCTTTATAGGACCAAGAGCTTCCCCTCCCATTGATTCCGGACAATGCCATCCTCTGCTACCTATACAGCTAAAGCCTTGGGTCCCTCCATGAGTACTCTTTGGTTGGTGGATTAGTCCCTGGGAGCTCTGGGAAATCTGGTTGGTTGATACTGTTGTTCTTCCTGTGGCCTTGCAAACCCATTCACTTCCTTCAGTCCTTCCCCTAACTCCTCCATTGGCCTTCCCCGGCTCAGTCTGATGCTTAGCTGCAAGCATCCTCATCTGTATTGGTAAGGTTCTTGCAGAGCCTCTAAGGAGACAGCTATAACAGGCTCCTGTCAGCATGCAATTCTTGACATCCTCAATGGTGTCTGGGTTTGGTATCTGTATATGGGATGGATCCCCAGGTGTGGCAGTCTCTGTATGGCCTTTCTTCAGTCTCTGCTCCACACTTTGTCCCCATATTTCTTCTAGACAGGAACCATTCTGGGTTAAAAATTTGGAGATGAGTGGGTGGACACATCTCCCAACCATGGGCTTTGCCAAACCTCTGGATATGGTCTCTGAAGGATATCCCCTCCCCTTTTTGGGCATTTCAGCTAATCTGATCCCCATTGGGCCCTGGAAGTCTCTTGTTTTTCTGGCATCTTGGACTTTACTGGTGGCTACACCCAGTTTCCCATCCTCCATTACTACACACCTCTGTTCAATTTCCTGACCCTTTGTATATCCCACACATCTCCTCCTACAACTAACCCGCCCCCTTTTTTCCTCTCACCCTCCTCTCTTCCTCCCAAGTCCCTCCCACCCTCAACATCTCTTGATTTTTTTGTTCCCTCTTCTAAGCAGGATGAGTTGCCCATACTTTGGTCTTCCTTTCTCTAGAATTTCATATGGTCTGTAAGTTGTATCATGGGTCAGTCTTGTAATTTAACCAGAGGGCATTATAACTATAAGCCAGATAATATGTGGAGCATTTATTTCTAATTTGCTTAAATGTTTGAAATGACTGAGGGTTCTATCTCAAAGTTGGTTGATAGCACGAAAGCAAGTCTACTTTTGGACACTGCAATTCTTTATCTGAGTGAATAGCTAATGGAATGTTCAGTAATTGAGACTCAGGGGTTAATTAATGTGATTATCAATGACAGATAAATCAATCATCCATTTACAGTAGCCAGAATGGCTCAAATCTATTCGACAGAGCATAGAATCACAATAGACAATAAATAGAATCACCTGTCATTCCTAATTACAACTCAAGGACTTTAAGATACTGGAATTCCAAAGTATCTTCTTTCACTCGCACAAGGGTTTTGCTCATCTTACATGTAATAGTCCTCACAAGAAGGCAGTCTAAATGCACCCTGGAAACAGTATTTTTAATGGAAACAGTAAGGAATCCCATAGTTAATGCTGATCTCTCCAGGCAATTTCTAGTGCTGATGATACTGTGAACGCATAATTAATTGGTGAATTAAGAATGTTGCCATATTATGCATAAAAGAGCAATATTTCCAGAGCCTTATTCTCTCTCCACCCAAGCATAGGATTGGATACAAAAAAAAATCTAGGTTGTTGTAAGCATCATCACTTACGGTTTTGTAGTGTCTAATATGGAATAACATTCTGTGGTGAAAAATTCCAATGTATCTGTTAACCAATCACAATAATTTGGATATTATTTTTTTAATTAAATTATCTAGCTAGCAGTCTTTGTTGCTCATATTCATTGAGCATAGTTCCCTAAATTAATTGTGTCAGTTTGATTGGGAAAATGTATTATTTGTTCTCACTTCATTATTCTTTATAATAGCCCTCTTATTAACATCAAATCCAATCTTGGAAATTAATTTACCATAAATGTCTCTGGCCATAACCCTATCTTCCAATTGTCTGTGTAGATAGAAAGGAACTAGAACCATTATGTTACACACCTACTATGTTATTCTTTCTTCCTGCATAAGTCGGTAATTTGTCTACATAGTTAAGAGCAAAGATAAAACCCTCTTCTTTCTCTTGGATTCTCTAGAGTAACTTTAGGATCTGCTAACCTTTATATTAAAAACAAATAAATTTTCTTTACATCTAGAAGTAAAGATGCAAATATTTGGATATCCTTACTGAGCAGAGAGAATACACTCATTCAGACCTGCTGATCGTTAGTTATAATGAGGCCTATGGTCTAGTTGGGTAGTTATAGGCACTCTGTCTAATAGGTATACCTAAATCTAGTTGTTAAGGGTAAGAGTTTTCAAGATAATGTCTTAACTTTCTTGGTAGAAGTTGCTAAAGAACCTCATTACAATTTTATATTTAAAGCTGTTCTTGATAATTGTCATAACTACTTGAATACTGAAGTCTACAAAAGTTCTACAAGCAGGACCCAATACTTGTCAGTGGCATGTGTTCACTTCCTGTTTTGTTTAGTTGTGACTTTGCTCTGGGCTTTAGGATGGGGAGAGAGACGACTAGTATGTAACCCCTTCCTTATTCTTGTCTCCCATTTAGTCTTTGGGACAACTTCAAACTGTTCTTTCTGCCTCTTAGAATTCGATAGCTGTCTCCTGAACTTCTACAGTTTGCTTCCATCCATGTTCTATGCTTCTTTGTGCCAACTCAGATATTCACCAGCCATCACAAAGTTCCTTAATAATTTCTGTGTTTTCCATCTGTTTTTATTCACACATTTGGTGTTTGTGATTTTTTTCTCTCCATTCTGAACCATGTATCACTTGCATTCTATTTAATTCATACTATGCTGCTTCAGTAAAGACCAGTAAGTTTGAGAGTGCAGAGTAATCTGACTACCCAATGCTATCCAATGAGTAAATGTTCTTAACAAGTCTCAGCCTAGAAATAAACTACTTACTTAAATAGTCATTGTTGAGTGAATACCAACTACAGGAGATTAGTTAAAAAATAGGTCAGAAGAAACAACATTGCAATATTTTCTGATATTTAATGATATTGCATTATGTGATGCATAACTTTATGCATAAGAGACAATTAAAAAGTGAGATTTTTCCATATTAATCCGTAATGAGATATTTATAATTCTGGAAACAATTATGCTGTAAATTGAATAAAGGATTTCTTCCAAAATTAGTACTGATCTAAACACATGCAAAATTTTAATAATCTAGATTTTATGTAAACTGATGAATTTCAAAACACTCGGAAATACAATTAGGCAATGTGAATTCCCTGAATATGAAGCACAGACATCTGGTCTGAAGTCAACTTGATCTACTTAAATTGTAGATGTTTGAGTGAGGGTTGAACTAACAATATCATAATTCAGATCAATCATTGACTTACTCTTAAATCATGTTCATGTTGAAAAATAATTAACCAGGAATATTTATAAAATCTTATCTTTGTACATAACTTGAGTCAAAGAATTTACAGCTAAGCTAAGAATGTTTTGTATATAGAAAACAGTGAAGAGATATAAAAGTTGGAAATGCCTTCAATCCTTGAGACATTTCTGAATAGTAAAGACCAAGGTTTATCTTTCAAGGTTTGTTTATACTCTAGATTACAACCAAGTACCCTCCTTTCTCCTGGGAGGTCATGGCCAACAATGTAAGAGGACAAACGGAGCAGAGGTGGTGAACATATTTGAGACAGACATGAGTAGAGTGAAATGACTTCTAGAGATCTCTCCAGAGAGATGAGTCTACTTTATTGTTTCAGTTGTAGAGTGTATGAGGGCTTTTTTAAGGATGCAGAGACAGGAACCAATTGGTCATAGCAACAAGTGAGCAGAAAGAGCTAATGAGTCATAATACAGCACTAATTATTGTGCCTGCAGGAAGACACAGTGGGATGTGTGTGCTGAGTTACACAGCCTTGCAGGGAGCTCTGTACAAGATCACTTTTCAGACAAGGCCAGACAAGGTCATACATCTGTGTTCAGGGACACTTTCCAGACAAAGACAGACAGAGGCAGAGAAACACTTCTAGGAAATGAAGTCTTTCATTTTGCCCTGACCTCAGGAAGCCATCTGGTGATGGGGGACTGCTACGTTATTAGCAGGGTACCCTAATACAACAGTATATTATCAGGTTGGTATAAAATATGAATGTTGAGAACTCATCATATAATTTCTTAGAGCAGTAATATGTTCCTTTGAAATGCTAATATTATACTCATTTGACATTCTATTGTGTATTTATATTTTCTACTGTTGAGAGACATCACAGATGATTTCCCCAGTTGGGCTATAGTAGTAGAGCTTATTTCTTCACCACAACTGCTGGTTTTTATTTAGAAATATTTCTGGAGTAGATAGAAAAATTAAATACCCAAGTTTTTTATTTATATACAATTAGCATTATGTAATACTAGAAAACTTATTTCAAAATTGTTTGTGTTATTTAGGATTAGCAAACTATGTATGAATTCACCTGAATTGTAGCTTTTTGATAACCTACTTTCTCTGTACACTAAATATAGGCATCATAGATACAATAAGAATATTTCTCATGTGATTTACTGTCAGTTTGTACATGACATTTTAAAATATGTTGATTCTATCCCTAAATATTACAAGAATTAGAACATTAAAGCTGATTTGTCAAGTTCATTTCTGATGTATCTTTCCATGAAAGTAGAGATTCTTCTAAAATGGTACAATTGTAAAGCACCTGAACTCTGTGTGTGTGTGTGTGTGTGTGTGTGTGTGTGTGTGTGTGTGTGTGTTACAATATTTATGGGTAGGGGAATCTGAAACTTCCATGATAGTGGTGATCATGATCTCAACTCTTTTAAACACTGTAGTTAGAGTCACTCATGTCATGAAATCAGCAGTGTGGTAACCCCTGATTCTTGCTTCTAAAGGCAGTGGAAAATCAGAAATTACTTGCAGATTTCTGATTGCTCTTATCCCTCAAGTTCCTAGAAAAAAAAATATATATATATATTATATCCTAAATCATGGCAGATACAATAGAACTTATCTAGGGGAAAAAAAAAACAATACAAACAGAAAGTGCCTACAATATAAATAGGTAAAGTGTTTAGAACTCTTCTACTTTATCTAGAGAAGAATGGCTTAATAATATTATCATTGACCACTGTATCAATTTTTAAGATATAATTGTTGATGACATATTTATGATAATAATTTTTGAGAATATGCTATAGCTCTTGATCTGTGTTAAGTAATTCAAAATTTAGTATAAACCTAAGTGACTCACAGCATAGCCATTACTAAAAATCTATTCTAATGGTTTTTATTGTTAATGAGAAAAATATTTAACTCCTTCTGTTATGTAATTTCACTACAACTATATCGATTTTCTGAAGAAAAAAAAAGTCGTGAGTTACCTACTGCATTGAAAAATGAATAGTAGTATCCCAAATGCTTAATAGCCATGCTAATTTATCTAGTTCTAACTCATTTGCTCCTCCAGAGAGTTCAATTTATACAATCACTTTATTCTGTTGGAACAAGACAAGGCTATCTATTTTCCACAGGTCTCTTCAATATATTACTTGAAGTTCTAGATAGAGCAATATGACAACTGCAAGAGATCAAGAAAATACAAATTGGAAAGGAAAAAGTCAAAGTATCTCTATTTGTAGATGATAGAATAGATAATTGAACACAAAATTTCTACCAGAGAACTCCCACAGCTGATAAACACCTTCAGCAAAGTGGCAGTATAAAAAAGTTAACTCAAAGAAATCAATAGCCTTCCTCTATAAGAGTGATAGGTGGACTGAGAAAGAAGTAAGGATAATAGTAGCCTTCACGATAGCCACAAAAAAATCATAAAATACCTTGGTGTAACTCTAACCAAGCAAGTCAAAGACCTGTATGACAAGAACATCAAATCTCTAAAGAAAGAAATTGAGATAGATAAACAGAAGATGGAAAGATCCCACTTGCTCATGGATTGGAGTATTAACATATTGAAAGTGGCCATCATACCAAAAGCAATCTGTAGATGCAATGAAGTCCCCAGAAAAATTCCACCAAAATTCTTTACAGATCTTGAAAAATTATCTTCAACTTCATATAGAATAAAAGAAAACCAGGATAGCCAAACTATCTTCAACTTCTGGAGGTATCACGATCCCTGACCTAAAGCTGTGCTACAAAGCTATAATAATAAAAACTGCATAGTAGAAACAGAAAGGTGGAACAATTGAATAAAACTAAAGACCCAGAAATAAATCCACGTAACTATGGACACTTGATTTTTGACAAAGAAACTAAAACCATAAAATGGAACAACATCTTCAACAAATGGTTCTGGTCTACTTGGATGTATGCAGGTAGAAGAATGAAAATAAATCCATATTTATTACCCTACAGAAAACTCAAGTCCACATGGATCGAAGTTCCCAACATAAAACCAGACACACTCAATCCAATAGAAGTGGAATGTAGGAAACAGCCTTGAATACATTAGAACAGGAGAAATATTCCTGAACAGGATACTAATGGCTCAGGCAATAAGATCAACAAGTAATAATTGAGACCTCCTAAAATGAAAAGATTATGTAAGGCAATGGACACTGTCAATATTACAAAACAGCAGCCTATGAACTGGAAAAAGATCTTCACTATTCTACATCCAACAGTGAGCTAACATCCAAAATATGAAACAAACTCAAGAAGTTAGTCTCCAAGGAAACAAATAATCCAATCAATATATGGGGTACAGAATTAAACAGAGAATTCTCAACAGGGGAATCTCTAACAGCTGAGAAGTATGAAAGAAATGTTCAACAACCTTAGTGATCATGAAAATGCAAATCAAGATGCCTCTGAGCTTCTACCTTACACCAATCAGAATGGCTAAGATGAAATCTTAAGCAACAGTAGATGCTGATGAGGATATGGTGAAAGGGGAATACTCTTCCATTGCTGGGGGGATTTGCAAACTTGTTAATCCACTCTGAAAATCAATCTGGTGGTTCCTCAGATATTTAAAAACAATTCTACCTGAAGACCCAGGCATACCACTCCTGGGCATATACCCAGAAGATGCTTAAACATATAAAAAGGACACATGCTCCACTATGTTAATGGCAACTTTATTTGTAATAGCCAGAAGCTGGAAGCAATTCAGATGTCCCTCAACCAAAGAATAGATAGAGAAAATGTAGTACATTTACACAATGGAATACTATTTAATTCGTAAAAATGAGGGCATCATGAATTTTGAAGGCAAATGGATAGAATGGGAAAATATCATCCTGAGTGAGATAACCCAGTCCCAAAAGGACTTTCATGGTATGTACTCACTCGTAAGTGAATATTAACCAAAAAGTTCAGAATACCCATGATAGAATCCACAAACCCAAAGATATTAAACAAGAAAGAGGTGAGCATGCTTAAATCCCACTTAGAAGGGGGAACAAAATAGTCAGGGGAGGAGGAGGGCAGGAGGGACTTGTGTGGGTGAAGTGAGAGGTAGAGGAAAAGGAGGCAGGATCAGGAATGAGAAGAGACAGGAAACAGTCCAAGAAGAATGAGAATAGATGGAAATATGCAGCGGCCTCAGGTCAGGGATGGGGGGGATTCTCTATGAAATCCTAAGAAACTGGGATGGCGGAGGCACTCAGTAGTCAATGCAAGTGACCTTAGCAGAAATGCCCAACATGGAATCTAGAGACACCACCTCCAGTGAGCAGACAGGACCCCCAGTGGAGGGATGGGGACACCAACCAACCTACATAAATTTTGACCCAAACTTAGTACTGTCTCAGAGAAATGCAAAGACAAAGATGAAGCAGAGACTTAAGGAATGGCCAACCAGTGGCTGGCCTATTTTGAGACCCATCCCTTGGGCAGGTACCAATCTCTCACAATATTAATGATGCTATATTGTGCTTGCAGACAGCAGTCTAGCATAGCAGAACTCTGAGAATCTACCCAGCAGTTGACTGAGACAGATGTCGATATCAAAAGACAAACATTGGACAGAAGTTAAAGATCCATGTGGAAGAGTTAGGGGAAGGATATAAGACCATCAGGGAGATGGTAACCCCACAGGAAGAGCAACAGTGTCAAAAACCTGGATCTGGAAGCTTCCAAAGACCATATAAAGGCTGGTCAGAGACCCCAACACATATACAGCAGAGGGCTGCCATCTCTGGCTTCACAGGGGAGAAGGGCTTCACATTCACCTAATAATGTAGAGACTATATATGACAGAATAGAGGAATACCACAGAATGATGTTCTCTCTCAGAGGAGAAGGGCAAGGGAAGATGAGAGAGGATTAAAAGGAAGGCAACATATAGGATAGAAATAAATGAAAACCTTAAAAAATAAAAGAAAATGTAAACTAAATTGAAGACTCAACAAGATAGTTTATATTCAAAATTCTTAGAATGTATTTTTACATCTATAAATAAGAGGTAGCTTGATTGCTGTTATTTTATTAATTAAAAAAGAAAAGTCTTGATTATTTGTAAAAGATTAAACTAAGATATTAGGCACCCAATACTCAAAGTAACAATGAGTAAGATATCACTAAAAGGATTTTTGTCACTTTTATTGCACAGGTAAAAATTGAATGTATGTATATTAGACAAAAACATTGAATTCTCCTTGACCTATGGGATGACTAAATCAAGAGAATTATAGCATAGCATTTGTCATCCAAAATAGTTATCATTTTATTGGATTGATAACATTTAAATATACTCTGATGACAGCAGTGTTCAAGAATGTAGTTCATTGTTATCTACCATGATACTAAAATGTATACAATACAAATTATAAAAACAGATTTCTAGAACTTATTCTTCCTACTTATTTGAAATTCAATTACCCTGAACTAACTTCTCTCAAATCTCATTTATTTCCAGGCTTTCAGAACCACTACTTTATTCTCTGCTTCTGAAATGTCACTGTATTAAAATTCTATATAAAAGTGAGACTATAGGACTGAAGAATATCTCAGTGGGTCAGAGAACTGCTGCTTTTAAATAGGACTAAGACTCATTTCCCAGCACTCACAATGCAGTTAGCATCCATCTGCATCCCCAGATCCAGGAAATTTGATAATCTCCTCTAATCTGTAGGTATTGCACACATGTAGTTCACAGAAATACATGCTACCAAAATACCCCATGAATATAAAATAAACTAAATACATATTCAAACTGAGACTGTGAGTATTTGTCTCTCTATGCCAGAATTTTTCATTTAACTGAATGTCTTCTAGATTTGTGCATTAAAAATCAGGGCTTACACGTGTTTTAAGGATAAATAGTTCTCCTTTGTGCGTATTATCCATGTTTTAAAAACTTTTCATTCTTTGAAAGACACTAAGTTTAATGACAATTAGTTATTGTAAATCATGCTTCCGAAAACAAACAGAATGTTGATATATTTTCTTTTGGCATACTGAATCCATTTTCTTCACTTGTAGGTCCAGAGAATGATAGATCATATAATTAATGTACTTTAATATAACAAATTAATATTTGTAATTAATATTGAAAATTAATATTAGTTTATGTGCAATTACAAATTAGTTAAATTGGAATATTAAAGTACAATAATTCTAGTCATCTATAAAGAAAATTATAAAACTTGCAAATAAAAGTAAGGAACAGGAAAGTATTGTACTAGGTAAGGTAAAGGAGATCAAAAAGACAAATGCCCCATATTCTTTCTTGTTCGTGAATCCAAGCTGTGATTATTCAAACATCAGTAAAACCTGGGTAACTACAGAATCCTAGAAAGTAGAAAGAACCATGATAAGGAAAAGAAATATGGAGCTGGTAAAAGAGAGAGAGTAGAACGGGCTATATAGCAAGGAAGAAAATAAGTGGTGGAAAGGTAATATGAAAGGAGAAATAATATCACTAAGCTGAAAAGGCCACAAAAAGAATAACACTATTTTCTAAACTTAAGATACACATTGTTTGTGTGCTCTCTCTCTCTCCTCTCTCTCTCTCTCTCTCTCTCTCTGTGTGTGTGTGTGTGTGTGTGTGTGTGTGTGTGTGTGTGTGTGTGCCAAGTTTTGGTGCACATAATAACACTACACAAAAGTCAAAGACTATCTATCAAAACCACTCCCTTCCAGCTGTTAAATTGGAGCAGGATAACAGTGAAGGGACTTTCAAAAGTATACAGATTATTGGCATAGACTTTAGTTGCTCCCTGAAACTTGAAGGTAAATCTATTTGCTAAAGAAAACATTCACTTGAGACATAGGATATATTTAGATATTCTGCCCTATAACATACTAATACATCAAGTCAAGATATGCTTTTGTACACAAAACAAGAACATGGAGGTATGTTTTTTAAAAAGTGATGATCTAAAAGACAGTTTGCTAATTACTGAATATTAGCATAACTATTAATTATTTGCTATGGGGCCTAGGATGTGAAATATTTTTTGAGGGAGTGAGGGCAGAGAAGATGCTCTGTGATTAAAGCTCTGGGTTTGATTGAGATCATGACTCATTGAATAGAAGGCAGAAGAGTGAGGGAGGATAATACCTAGAATTATGTTTAAGTCTCCACATCCACAGGGACATACACACAGGAATACATACATACATACTACACACACACACACACACACACACACACACACACACACACACACGAAAATGGAAAGTGAAGAAAGTGAGACCATTCCAGAAAATTCCAACTAACACAGTGCCAAGCTGTGGAGCCCAGTGCCAATGGCTACATCTACAAAACAGTCCTGCACCTACCTAGGGATCAAGGAACATTGCAGAAGAGGATGCATTAAAAATCTGTAAAACACCCAAATCTCTAAGATCTTATCAAAATTTGACAGAGAACTGCAGAATAATTGAAATAGAACTATATTAAGTATCAACAGCAATAATAATCAAACACTGACCAGTATTTATATCCATGATACTGTGGCAAATATATTGTTCATTAATTCTCAGAAAAATCTTAATAATTTCAATTTCCAACCAGGTAACTGATGTTTAGAGAGTTTATATAAATTTACTAGGTTTTAGCTACTAAGAATTAAAACTAGTTATAAATCTAAGATTATATCATTTAAGAACACATACATACATCTTAACCATAAGTCCAGATTTATGTTTTTGAAAGATCAATTTGGCAGTTTTGGGGAATAGTGATTGAAAACATACCAAAGAATAGGGCAGTCCATTCAGCCTCAACCCTACACAAAGAACTACAAGCAACTAAGGAATCCAGGGAATGAAAAAAATGGTATTATCAAGGGAAAAGCACACCAATTGTTAATTTGATCAATTCTCAAAACATGTGTTCCTATAACATTATTCAGACTGAATAGGTTACATTTAAAAATATGTATATATTATACATTTTCATATATGCAAATAACATTTAATACAAGAAGCCATGGATTTATAAGAAACAATAATGGTTATGTATAATTTTTAGAGGGAAGCAAAGGAAGAAAGAAATGATGTAATTATATTATAATCTCAGTTTTTAGGTGGAAAAATAAGAAGATAGATAAGAACGGTTTTATTTTTTGTTTTTTTTCCTAGAAGTACTTGTCAGTTCAGGTTGATTGTTTTATTAAAAGAAACAACTATAAATTACATTAAAAAGGAAACTAGTAACAATTTCCACATTCTATTTATATCCAAAATAAAAAATAGATTCAGTCTATGAAATTTATGGAAGCCTCCATGAAGTATGAAGTATTGGGAAATAATATTGTATTCATCTCTGAAATCTTCCATTATCCCATCATCATTTTAAATCAAGGAGACATTCTTTAATGGAGGTGAGAGCTAAGCCTAGGTTTGAGTATAGGGTTAATATTCATAATATAGTTAACAATTAAACAGTTTTAGTAAAACAATGGTCATAGGTGCTCCAAGATCCCTAATTTCACTAGTTCCAGGTAGTTTGCTAGGTGACCACAACCAAAAGTGATTTCCCTCTTGTTGGGGACCTTAAATTAAACTAGAGAGCTGTTGGTTATCACTAAAGTATATGGGCCACTATTGCTGTCCTACTAATGTAGTGCCAGGCAGGCAGGTCATTCTTTTTAGCTCATCTTTATTATAACCAAATAGAGCTATTGGCTACTTCTCTTCCTTGGGAAATTTACTTGGTGCCTTCCAGTACCATAGAATCTAGTACTCAGAGAGAGCCTTTCAGTAAGTATCACCTTCAGGACTTCATCATGTCTTCAGCAGTAAAAACTTACTTAACTTCAGCCCAGCAAGACAACAGGATCAGCCTGTGTTTTTCATTGTCTCTAAGACAATCCTAACCTACAATTCAAAAGAAAGTTTTTCATGTCTGATGTTGAGGATTTAATAGTCCTTTTAAGAATTGACAGCCTCACACATTTAAACTGTGGTAAATGGATACAAAGACACACTTTCATTAGTTGTTGTGGAGTGGATTGAACTATACCACTATATCAGGTGAGCTGAACTGCTGATATCCTGACAAAGAAGATTGGAATGGCCCCAAAGAACTATTCCTAGACAAGTCCATATCCTCCTTTACTCTGTTAATCTTTCCTTTCACTATCTCTGATGGGTGATGGGTTAGGGAGGTTAAAGAATTTAACAATTATAATTAAAGTAGGTTTTGAAAAATCGAAGCCTACAATGGTCATTTTTCTTTAAAGCTGGTTAGTATTCCACAGTGTATAAGTATCACTCATTATTCATTAATGAAGGACATCCATGTTGTTTCCTCACTATTAGAATCTACAATGAATGTGGCTGGAGTGAGTATCTGTGGAGACATACACTGAGTCCCTTGGATATAAGCTATCTAGTAGTAAAACCAGGTTATATGGTGGGTTTAGTTTTAACTTTTTGACATTCTCCATACTGGCTGGATTAGTTCCATCTCTCCAACAGCAAGTAATTGTTTCCTTTCCCCAACATGTTCTTCATTATTTGTTGATGGTTGTCCTGTTTTTCTTTGCCATTCTGGCGAAATCTCAAAAGTTGTTTCAGTTTTAATTTTCCTAATTTCTAGGAATGAAGACTAATTTTGAGATATCTCTTACACGTTTATTTTAGCACTCTCTAGATTCCAAGCCCAATTTTTAAAGGATTGCTTAGAGTTTGGGGATTTTTGTTATTGTCATGACTCTGTTTATATGAGAAAACGTTCCCTTCCACTGGGGTTTCTGGGCTCAATAAGATGGTTGAGTGTTAGTGTCTGCATCTGTATTAGTCAGAGGCTAGCAGAATCTCTCAGAGAACAGTGATACCAGAATCCTGTCAGTAAGCTCTCCTTGGCATCAACAATAGTGTTGGGGTTTAGTGTCTACAGATGGGATGATTCTTAGGTAAGGTGATCTCTGGAAATTACATATTTTGCCCTGTCTTTCCTTTGACAGAAACATTTAGGTTAAAATTTTTGAGATTGATGGCAGCCCCATTCCTCAATGGAGGGTGGGGGCATGCCTCTCTAATAAAGCTGGCCTTAAGTACTATTCCCTTTGTTGGGTGTTTAGGCTAAAATTGCAGTTGGGTCCTGGGAGCCTCTAGCCTCCCTGGCATCTGGGACTTTCTAGTGACAACATCCACTTCCTCATCGCTCACTGCTCCATATTTCTGTTCAATTTCCTGATCCTCTGTACTCCTTTCCTGCCCTTTCAATATGTGGAAGCAGATTGAAACCTCAGAGGAAGAACAATATCAATCAGCTGGACTGCCCAGAGCTCCTAAGGACTAAATCACCAGCAGAAGAGTACTCATTGAGGGATCCATGGCTCCAACTGCTTATGTAGCAGCAGATGGCCTTATATGACATCAGTGGGAGGGCAGGTCCCTTGGTTCTGTGGAGGCTCTAGGCCCAGTGTAGAAATAAGCTAGAGCAGTGAGGTAGAAGTGGGTAAGTGAGTAGAGGAGCACCCTTATAGAGGAAAAGGGGAAGGGAAGAGAGGATGAGATGGGAGGAGCTGTTGTGGAGGAGTAACCAGGAAGGAGGATATCACTTAAAATGTAAATGAATAAAATGATTAATTAAAAAAGAGAAAATGATCACTGCAAAAATATATCTGTTTAAGTGGGATGAAAATCATTGCAGAAAATACCATGAAAATTTCTGTATACCCATAAGCATACATTCTATGTTCACTGAGAATCTGGAAACCAAATTGGAAAAAATAAATAATATTATCAGTATAATGAAGAGCATATATAATTAGTCAATGTGTTATTTAAAAAAACAAATAAGTTTCTGGAATAATAATTAATCATGGACAAATAGATTAGAAAAGTTTCTGCTAACTTAAGAGGGGAATGAAAGAAAGCAGAAATTCAAGTTTGTTAATAAAATATGTAAATGTTAGGAGTATAGGCAAACCATGTAAGCCTGTTAATGCTCTGAGTGAACAAATAGCATGTAAGGTACAGAATCTAATGCTATCAAATTAAAAGTATAGAGATGAGTTATAAAAGATTCTCTTCATGATAAAATTACTACACATGATACAATAGAAAACTGAATTCACATCATTAATTTAATAAGTAAAATTAACCTGGAAGAATAATGACAATTTTATTTGCGATAAAGAACTAGCAAATGTTCGTGGGGAGAACCCTTAAATATTTTACACTAAAATCCAAGAAGATCCTTTTCTTACCAAAAGTCAAGTGACAGAGGAAAAGTAGGACAGAAGGGGTAAATAGGAATGTGATATAGGTGTCTCCTGAGAGGCTCTGCCAGAGCCCTACTGATATTGATGAGGATGCTTTAGGCTAACCATTGGAGAGAGCAAGGGAGTCCCAATAGAAGAGTTAGAGAAAAGACTGAAGGAGCTTAAGGAGTTTGCAACCCCATAAGAAGAACAACAATATCAACCAACCAGACCCTATTAGAGCTCTCAGGGACTAAACCATCTACTAATGATCCATGTTGTTGTAAAAATATAAAAAATAAAAAATGTACTGTTGTCTTTTACCTCGCTAGGTTTGGTACTGCAGTGCCCCAAGGTAGATACCAGAATATTTTACACTAAAATCAAAGAAGATCCTTTTCTTACCAAAAGTCAACATATGGCGGAAACATATCCCAACTCCTCAGAGGCCCAGTGTCTCCTGCCACCGCACACTTTCCTACACTCAAACCGGCACATAAAAGAACACACAACACAATAATCTTTCAATTGATAAAATATAATTGCCCACTTAATCATACAAAGCCCGGTGCCATCTATCCCTTAAGAACATTGATAACAACCCGGAAAATACACAGAGCGGAATCTTTTTTTTTTTTCTTCCCCATCTTTATTAACTTGGGTATTTCTTATTTACATTTCGATTGTTCTTCCCTTTCCTGGTTTCCAGACCAACCCCTCCACCTCCCCTTCTATATGGGCTTCCCCTTCCCATCCTCCCCCAATTACCGCCCACCCCACAACAATCATGTTCACTGAGGGTTCAGTCTTGGCAGGGCCAAGGGCTTCCCCTTCCACTGGTGCTCTTACTAGGCTATTCATTGCTACCTATGAGGTTGGAGCCCAGGGCCAGTCCATGTATAGTCTTTGGGTAGTGGCTTAGTAGCAGAATCTTAATGTCAGCCTCCATTGTCCTGCCAGGCCTTCTCTCTCTCCCTCCTCTCCTTTCCATTCCAGTCTCCTCCTCTTCCTTCAAACTTCTTTCCTGCCCATCCTTCCTTCTCCTCCAATGACAGGCTCCTTCTATCCAGTACCTGCCCCTCACCTGTATTTTACTAATTCAAAGGGGAGAAGTTACTGGTGAAGTCACCTGATTCCTGAGTACTTGACTAGGCAGCTGTCCTTGGGGCAGTGGAATTAGCATCAAAATACAGATAACTCCAGGGCAAATCACAATAGATCCATGCCTCCAGATGCATATCTAGCAGAGGATGGAATTGTCTGGCATCAATAGGAGGAAAATCCCTTGGTCCCATGAAGACTTGTTTCCCCAATGTAGGGGAATGCCAGGGCATTAAGGTGGGAGTGGTAGGGGAAGCATCCTCATAAAAGCACGGGAGGAGGGAGAGGTATAGGAGAGAGGTGAAAGGGAATAACATTTGAAATGTAAATACATAAAATATCCAAGAAAAATAAAATAAAAAATGAATGTGTATGTGTTTTGTGGCAGGAGAGGTAGGCAGATTCTGCAAACGAAACCTTTACTGACATGTTTCCATCCAGCCAAAGTCACATGTGTTGAGAAATGCTCCTGAGATATAAAGAATACATCATAGTGCAGCCTGTATTGTCTTTGAACAATAAATATCCATGTTCCTGGAATGGTGGTGTACACCTGTAATCCTGACAGAAACAAAGTCTAAGGTAGGCCCCTCTCTGTGAGTTCTAGGATAGCCTGCTTTGCATAATGAGTTCAAAACCAGCCAGGGCTACACAGAAAAACTATGACTCTAAAAAATATAAATCAACCAATAAATAAATAAATGCCAAAAAATTATTGATTCATGATGCATCTGTGTGTTATGGCAATTCTTAGCTAGTTTTTCATCTATTCATAACCCAAATGGAACAGACAAAGGTCAATAGCCTAGTACTTCAGTGCTAAGTTTCATTAGTCACTGCGATGGCACAAATGCAAAATAAAACTTTCTTAAGTTTTATCAGTTCTAGATATAATAACACCTCTCTACTCACAGAATGCTATTGCTAATTATTTGGTTTTCTTGCTCCAATGTACATTTAAATATATCATGGCTAATTGAATGGAAACCACATTTCTGTGTTTAGTTTGAGTAAAAAAACAGTAAAAATATATTGTAAATATTCCCTTTAAAGTTGAATTATGAGGAAAGAACAGAGTTGTTTGTTCCATGGTTACCTTCTCCCTACTAAAAAGGCATTTTGAGGTTTGATACACACACAATTTTTATCTTCCTCTACCAAATACATGAGTCAAAAAAGTTGTGCAATGTCTAGTTTTTTAATTGTTAAAATCTATGTGTTGTTTCATAAAAGTATGAAGAATAAATACATGGAGATGAATACCAGGTAAAATCCTAGCCTATGCTCCATCAAGATACCATTCACAATTAAATATTTAACTATTTCTAGAGGAATATTTGTAATAAAATGGTGAATATGTAAGGTGATAAAATGAATACTTGCTACATTAAAATTGTTCTCTCAGAATTATTCCCAAATGGACACATCTTTTTCTTATTAAACTTCATGTTTTTAACTATTATTTCCTTAATTGTTTTAATCTAGTACAAAAAGTAATACAGGTCATCATGGAAGCTCCTTGATTGTGTGTCATTATAGTTGGCTTTCATGCTTTCCCCTCCCTTCTATCTTCCTCCATGCCCCTCCCTCCGCTACCTGGTGCCCCTCAGTTCCCAGGCAAGCTAGTAATTATTTTTCAGATTCCTGTCACATCGATTCCAATATCTTCCCTGTTTCCCACATCTTCTGTTCTTTCTATGACCTACTCTCTAGTTTAATGAACATATTCAAACACACACACACACACACACACACACACACATTTTAAATCTGACTAATAACCGTGAAACATATTTATGTTTCTGACTGTGGCTGTGGCTGCTTTGGCTTAACATTAAAGACTTTCAGCTACATCCATTTTTCGTCAAATGTCATGATTTTGTACTTAATGCTTATTAAGTAAATTGAGTAATGCCAGAAGTTTACACAGAGCATTAAGCCTTATGGATGTCAGCATGCTTTTATTTTCATTGAGACTTTTGTCATATTGTAGAAGAGCATTTCTGGAGATGTCAATGTATTAAAATTCATTGATTTTAAGTATGGTGTGCTGAAAGTTTTTAATGATCAGCTTGTCTCTTTCAGCTGTTGTGCTCACAACAAATGCTTCTTCTCGATGGCTGCATGTTGAGTGCTACTTTGAAGTCACTGTGTCACACACTTCCCAATAAGCTAATATCAAGGTGGGTTTACATCTTTGAAAAATGAACTGTGATTTTTTTTAATAAAAAATAAATCAGCTATTATTTATTATACTTGACAAGCGACTCGGCTTGGCAAGATTTAGTGATGTCCCAGATAGATAAGATTTAGTTAATACTGTGAGTCCACAGTGAATTCTCAGGATTGGGCACTCTTTACACTTGCTTATTTTGCCTGACTCTCAATGATAACTACAGCAAGGCTGAACTTCATTATAGGTTTGTCATCCATCTGAATCCAGCAATGGGCAGATTAAATGATACTAATTAAATTAGTGTTCCTTTTTTCTTTAATAAATTATACATCGAATAGGCTATAAAAATAAGGTAATTAGTTTAGTATATTTTTAATTCGACTATAAAATATTTTATAATACATAAAGCACATTAAGTTATTAATGTCATTGTAGCAAATGGTTTCTAAAATGGGAACAGAACAAACACTGAAATATTTGCTATATTTTTTCACACCAGACAATATATCTTTTAAAAGCTATTGAATAAAACGGTAACTTTCCATCTTTTGTTTGCAGTCATACGGGAGGTAAAACCATCATATAAATTTTCTAGACACAAATATGTCTGCTTGAAATATCATATGAAACAGTCTACTTTGGGTTTGGGGCTACTTTCCAAGTACATGCTTTCAAAACTGATCAACCAAAATATGTTGTGTGAAAAATTTTTAATTAAAAAGATATTAATGCATAAGTGAGAATCACTGAAAATCCTAATATTTTCAGCAAAGGATATAAAATCTTAAGTTAAATTTAAAACCCTCTGAGGATTTTCTTTATCTCTGTGTGTTTGCTGATGTATGACTTAAAATATGTTGAAAGCTATGATGACTGGTTAATAGGTGATATCTACACAGGGCCACAACATTGCAGAAGGCCAGTTACATAAAGCAGAATTTCAAAAGATCAGAATTAAAGAACTATACATTTACCCAAAAATATGGGCCAAATGAATGAGTCTAGCTTACCTATTTATACCTCTGTTCTGATTTCTAGGTGCTTTTATTTCAGTTTGTGATGTGCTCCTTGGGAGCTTCCCATATGTTTTATCACTTGGTGCATGCTTGTAGCCTTTTGCTCTTATATGCTGTCTTTACAAAATTGTCTCATAGCCTTGAAAGTTTTATTTCCTTTACATGAGAATAATAAGAAAAAGCTTTGCTATTACCCTCAGTCTCTACTGAAGGCCACAAACAGCAAAGTGGATTGCTTCTGCTGATAAGCCAAGAGAACTTTAAAGGGATTTGTAAAGTACAAGAAAACCTTCAAATAACAGACTAGTAATGGAAAATAATCAATAGTTACGTTACAAGACTAAGGTTTTAATGCACCAAATAAATAAAAAAATAAATAAACCCAAGGAGCAAAAGAATTCTAGCCCAGAAAGAATATGAATGTGGCAATTAGATTTGATTGGTGAAATGCTTTGAATCTGAAAAATACTACGTATTTTATGGTGCTATGTAACTCCTTATTGCAACTAGAGATCAATTAGTTTCCTGAAAGTTTCTCCCCTTATCACTCAAATTAAATCTGTAAGAGTGGATGGAGAAAGTGCACAATATATCCAAGGCCTTTGTTCTCTATACATGTCTGTCAACTAAAAAACTGTGAAAAATTACTTCAGACTGCCACATGAAAAGTAAAAATATTCCAAGTTTATCAGACAGCTCTTCACTGGCGATATGCAGGTCTCTTCTGGATGAAAAACTATTTGAGGACTAGAAACCTTCTCAGACTTGAGATCATCACTAGCTCAATGTAGCACTCCCCTAAATGCCAGATGAAGACCCTTTAGAGGAAGGAAAAAGACTTTTCTGGATGGATAAATGAACAAATAATTTTTTTCTCTAAACTATGGTTCATGTGACCTAAAGGTTGATGGTAAGAAGGGTACATATTAATCAGCAAGAGCTACACTCTTCTGTTCCTTAAGTTCCAACAGTAAAAGACAACATGGGCCCATTTCTCAAAGATGGCTTTTTGGTGAACTAAAATACAGTCATAGGACTCACCTTTCTTTGTTGGGTCTTTGTGTGGTTTAGGTATCAGTGTAACTGTGGCTTCAAAGAATGTATTGGATAGTGTTCCTCCTGTTTCTATTTTATGAAATAGTTTGAGAAGTATTGATATTGTGTCTTCTTTGAAGGTCTGATAGAATTCTGCACTAAAACAATCTGGTCCAAGGAATTTTTTTCAATTTGACTAATTTTATTTGAAATATATTTTGTTAGATTTGAAAACAGTTACATTAGTTTGATTTGTGTGTCCTTTTGCTTGGAAAATCTTTTCCAAACCCTTTATTCTGAGTTAATATCTATCTTTGACATTGAGTTATGTTTCTTATATGTATTATAACAATTAATTCTGTTATTATATCCATTCTGTTAGCCTGTCTCTATTTATTAGAGAATTGAATCTATTGATATTTAGATACATTAGTAAACGTCCCTTCTTTGGTGGATGGGATTACTTATTGTCTATGTTTTCATGGTTTCAGTTAACATCCTTGAGTTGGAATTGTTCTTTTAGTATTTTCTGTACAACCATATTTTTGGATAGATATTGTTTAAATTTGACATTGTCATGAAATATTTTGTTTTATTCATCTATGATGATTGAAAATTTTGATGAATATAAATGTCTGTGCTGGTATCTGTGGTCTCATAGAGTTTGTAAGGCATCTGTCTAGGTTCTTCTAGCTTTCAACATATGTTGAGAAGTTGGGCATAATTCTAATTGCTGTGTCTTTATATATTATTTGGCAGTTTTGCCTTGCAAATTTTAATATTTTTTCTTTGTTCTGTATGTTTAGTATTTTGATTATTAAATGGTAAGGGGATTATTGTTCTGATCTAATCTATTTGGTGCTCTATAAGCTTCTTATATCTTTACATACATGTCCTTCTTTAGATTAAGAAATTTTTCTTCCATGACTTTGTTAAAAATGTTTTCTGGGTTTTTGAGCTGGGATTCTTCACTTTCTTTGATTTCTATTATTCTTAGAATATCCTGGATATTTTGAGTCTGAATTTGTTTAGATTTAGTATGTGGTATTTCTTCTTTTATATCTCCAAGGTCTGGGATTGTTTCTTCCATCTCTTGTATTCTTTTAGTGATGTTTCTGTCTGAAGTTCCTATTCACATGCCTAGATTTTCCATTTCTAGAATTTCCGCATTTTATGTTTTTTATTGCTTCTTCTATTTTTATTTTCAGATCTTGAACAGTTTCCTTTATCTGTTCATATTTTTCTTGTGTTTCCTAACACAATTTAAGAGATTTATTGGATTTGTTTATTTCATCTATATTTTGTTCATCTTTTCCTAGATTTTTTAAGGGATGTGTTTTTGTTGTTGTTGCTGCTGCTATTGTTGTTGTTGTTGTTGTTGTTGTTGTTGTTGTTGTTGTTACTGTTTCCTCTCTAAAGACCTCTATCATCTTCATAAAGTTGGTCTTAACGAGGTTTTTTTATGTTTCAGCTACATTGAAATATTCAGGTCTTGCTGTCATAGGATAGCTGGACTTTCATAGTACCAAATTTCCCTGGCTTTTGCTGACTGTTTGCATCCTGATTTTTGAGTTTGTCTTTGTTTGGTGGGTGTTTCCCCTCATGTTTTCCCCCTTGGTCTTCTGGTCTTTGTACCCTGGATTTTTGGTGGCTAGCAAAACCTGTAATATAGTAGAAGTCTCTATCCAGGTTAGGTGTTTCTTATGGATACCTTTTAGAGTAGTAAGGGCTCTGTGTTCTTCTGACTGGGATAGTCTGCATCTGTTCTTCTGATGGGTGTGGCCAACACCTGAACAGATGGAGTCTTCTGGAGTTGTGGACAGGGTTCCTAAAGCTTGGTGTCCCAGATATGAAGATATGTTGACTGAACAGGTCTTTAGAAACTGAATATAGGGAGTAGGGCAGTCCAAGTGGCAGATGTGTCATTTACTTGTTCTTCTGACTTATGTGGCTTGCACCTGAACATAGTAATCCCTCTGGAGTTAGGCATTTTTCCAGAATCTTGATGTCAACATCAAGAGTCTGAAATATTCCTTATTTTAGTTCAGCATGATCCTGACATCAATAGTTCCCTGAGCAAAAACTCTTCAATTTAATTAGAGAGAAGGCACTCAAAGTATCATTGAACAGTAAAATATCAAGAAGAAAAGGATATTTACAACACAGTTTCATAAAAGACTTAGTGAAAAAAGTAAAGCAGGAGACAGAAGTAATATGATTTGGGAAAAGTAGCACAAGAATGAGAATATTCCCTGTGAGATAAAATAGTCCTCAAAAATCCAAGGTCCACATAGTCATAATTGCTACTGCTTCTAATATTGGCTTTAGTCCATTCCAGTTATAAAACATTTCCTGTTGCTTAATCTTCTGAGTACAAATTTCAACCACAAAGGAAATCTAGCCTCCACCTCTGACTTCTAGTTCTGTAGTTTCAGAATTTCCCAAACTGTGTGTTTTAGACTAGAATTTTAATTAAACATTACCCAGTGGTACTTCAGACTAATCTTCTTTACTTTATAAAATAATAACAACCAGGAGATAATGTAACATCCTATTACATAGATGGAAGTAGAAATTCAATTATAGATGTTTTGAGTTCCAAAAATGTAGTAATATTTAACACATGTCTTAGTTACTTTTCTATGGCTGTGATAATACACTATGACCATGGCTACTTATAAAATAAAACATTAAATGGGGCCTATGGTTGCATTATTACAAAGCAAAAACATGGCTACAGGAATAGCTGAGAGCTTACATCTTGGTTCTGCCAGTAAAGAAGAGAGAATGAACACTCTATGAATTCTATAGATTCCTTTGAAACTTCAAAGAGAAACCCCAATTACACACCACCTCAAACAAGGCCTTCCTAACACTAATGCTTCCCAAACAACTCCAGGAGCTAGAGACCAAGTATTCAAATACATGAGATTATGAGCAACGTTCTTATTCAAACCAGCATGAAAGGAAACTCTTTATTTCTGAAAAATGTCTTTTCTCATAGTAAGTACTGTGGTTGGCATTACATTCATATATACCTACCAGTACCACAGAGATACCAAGTCTTGGAAATATTTCTTTTCTGCATTCAGACATTCTTTCACCAACATTCAAGAGCAAAACTTATAAATATCCAAAAGATTTGTGTTTTTCAATTCTGGTATGATTTTATTTTCTTCAATGTTTCTCCCAATCCATTCTATAGACTGATGTTTTGGATTTATCCTAACTTTACCTGATCTGTTAACTCTAGGGAAAATAATTGCATCACTTAACTAAGTGCATATACTCTGATTATCCAATCTTATTACATAAAAATTTTGTTGTTTTTTCTGTCTACTTTGCAGTGTAATTCTTAATGTGTAATTTATTCACTAGTGATTATACATTTTTACTTTAACTCTTAACTTTACTTACTCTATTAATTTGTATACTCTTCTCATAGTTTTGAGATATTTTCACTGTCCTTTGTGCCTGAATTGAATAACTGAGTGAATGTAAACAGAAAATGAAAAATCTGTATATGGAACTTCTAGTGAAAAGCTTTCAATCCTCGTCTTCTATCCATGGACATGCTGAAGAAATTATGAAAGTGATTGTATACTACATTCCTAACCATAGCTTCATGCTTCTGGAAAGGTTTGACAATGTTCAATAATTAATACACCTTGTTCTATCCCTGTTCCAAGACCTGTGGAAACATCAGCCCTGGTCGTTAGCAATTACAGAAACATGATATGGATATCATGTCCAAACCTAACCCTAATCACATTTCTAGTTTTTAAATATTTAGGACAATAATTTAAAAATATTCAATTTAAGATGTTTTAAAGACCCTGAGAAAAGAAACAGACTCTATACATGAAGGACCAAAATTTTTCAGGTGATTTCTCAGAAAGTCATGATGATCATAGGTAGTAGCTAAAAAAATTCCAATTCTGTATTCATTCAATATTTACAGATAATATTTTATAAATGACCCACTGGTCATGGGAAACTCTCTCAGGGTCTACCTCTCTGCTTTAATATTGAGTCTACCAATCATATTTGCTGTTTTGATACCAAAATTTCAGCAAAAGAGAGGCAAGAACTAGAGCCAACACATGTGCAATCTAAATTTATTGAATTGAATTCACACAAATGTGAAAGTCGGATAAAACTTATTTTTATTTCCAATATGAGTTTTTACAAATTTCCTTGTGAAAGACTTTCAGTTTGATTCTGAAATGCCAACTTCTTTGCCATTGGCACTACACAGTAGACAACATATGTATGATATTACCTTTCTGAAGTTCAAAGGCATTTTATTTTAAAGACACATTTGCTCATGAGGCATTTGGACATATGTTAATACTGTAATGTTAATATATGTAACAACATACTGTTTCAAGTCAGTTTCACTTTTCTGTTTCTCTATAATTTCCAGTTTTTAAAGCATTGAATATCACATATATTTTCAAATTAAAAATTGGGATGTGATGTACCTTGGAGGTCTCACCTGAACCAGAAAGCAAGACTTTGAGCTTCTGATTGACTGAAACCATAATCGTTTGAGAAAAAAAAACCTATAATTGGACTAAGCCACTACCTAAAGACTATACATGGACTGACCTGGACTCTGACCTCATAGGTAGCAATGAATATCTAGTAAGATCACCAGTGGAAGGGAAGCCCTTGGTCCTGCTAAGACTGAACCCCCAGTGAGCGTGATTGTTGGGGGAGGCGTATGGGGGGGATGGGAGGGACACCCATAAAGAAGGGGAGAGGAGGATTAGGGGATGTTTGCCCAGAAACCGGGAAAGGGAATAACACTCGAAATGTAAATAAGAAATACTCAAGTTAATAAAAAAAAAAAGATTGTATATTTACCATCTGGGATTTCTTTTTCTTTCTAATTTTTATCAGAAGTTATCTGTTTACCGTTTAAAGGAAAGAAAGGTATTCAAACCTTAGTGGTTTGAGAAAAATTTTCTCACACTGCTGAATATCAGTCAATAGTAAATGAAACTTCTCTGTTGTCACTTGATTTCATAGTTTCCATCACTAGCACTAATCTCCTAAAGGCCTATTGAAATCCTCCCTGACAAAATCTTTGTTAGCAAAACTGAAATTAAATGTAAAAAAGAAAGGCTCCTCTTTTTTTGTTTGTTTTTTGTAGTGACTGAATGATTGATTTAGGAATACTTTGTATAATTGGTACCTGTTTTGTCAAAGCCTAACATGTCTCTACATAAAAGAACCACTTTGTTTCAAAGCATGAAATCTGTATTTTTTTGTGTGTGTGTTCTTAGAGTCTATGGAATTTTATGTTTTATGTTCTTCCAGCCTAAAAATTTGACTTGGCTTGGAGGGAGGTTGTTTTAAACTTTTATTTTCTAAAATCTACACCATGCATCTAAGCAATGCTTGTGTAAATGCTACAGAAGAAAACGTTCCATTTTAAATAAGGAGTTTTTAAACACACTATAAACAAAAAACAAAACAAAGCAAAACTAAGATTTCCAAAGCAATTATCCTCCAATATCTGTATGATGCTTCCAACTTCTTTGTTTTGAAATTTGTGAAGCTCTGTTTAAGGTAACAGGTGAAGCTGTGAGTAAGGTAACCCAATCACAGAAAAATATGCATAGTATGCACTCACTGGTAAGTGGATATTAGCCCAAAAGCTCGAATTACTTATTCAAGATGAAATGCACAGACCACATGAAACTCAAGAAGGATGACCAAAATGCAGATGCTTCACTCCTTCTTAAAAAGGGGAGCAAAAATATCCATAGGAGGGGATAGGGAGGCAAAGTTTACAGCAGAGGAGGGGATAGGGAGGCAAAGTTTAGAGCAGAGACTGAAGGAACAGCCATTCAGAGCCTGTCCCACATGTGGTCCATATATATATATATATATATATATATATATATATATATATATATATATATATCCATCCACCAAACTAGAGAAGATGGATGAAGCTAAGAAGTGTATGCTGACAGAAACCAGATATAGATCTCACCTGAGAGACACAGCCAGAGCATGTCAAATGCAGAGGTGAATGCTAGCAGCAAACCACTGAACTGAGAATGAGACCCCCGTTGGAGGAATTAGTGAAAGAACTGAAAGAGCTGAAGGGGCTTGAGATCCCATAAGAACAACAATGCCAACCAACCAGAACTCCCAGGGACTAAACCATTACCCAAAGACTATATACATGGACTGACCCTGGGCTCTAACTGCATAGGTAGCAGTGAATAGACTTGTTGGGGCACTAGTGGAAGGGAAGCGCTGGTCCTGCCAAGGTTGGACCCCAGTGTAGGGGTTTCTGCAGGGCAGTAAGGGGAGTGGATGAGAAGGAACACCCTTAAAAGAATTGGAGGTGGAGGGTTGGGGATTTAGCTCAGTGGTAGAGAGCTTGCCCTAGGAAGCGCAAGGCCCTGGGTTGGTCCCCAGCTCAAAAAAAAAAAAAAAAAAAAAAAAGAATTGGAGGTGGAGGGGTTAGGGGGCTAATGGACAGGAAACTGGGAAAGGGGACAACATTTGAAATGTAATTAAGAAATACAGAATTTTTTTAAAATGCAAAAATAAATAAATAAATAAATATAATAAATAAAACTTCTTAAAGACACTGAATGTCACTCAAGTTTGTTCAAGTAAGAATCACTGTATTCTAAGCTCACACTAACTATAGGAATGGGTTAGTGAAAACATTAATAAAAAGTAACTAAAGGAGAAATTAATGAGTCATAGGAATTAAAGAGAAATATTCTCAGCTCTTCTTGTGCTTTCTTTATTGGTTTCTGAGTCCATTTTCTCTTGGTATTACAAATACCCAAGAATGGACAATATATAAAGAAAGAAAAGAGGTTTAATTAGCTCTCAATTTCTAAAGCTCCAAGAGGAAGTTCAGAGGACTTAGGAGATAATTTAGTCAGTGAAGAACTTGTTTTACAGCCAAGAGGACCTGAGTCAAACCTTAAGAATTCAGGTAAACTGCCAGATAAAATTTATAATCACAGCACCAGTGAAGTGGAGAGAGAAGCTGGCCTTGCTGTCCAGCTAGTTTAGCCTAGTTTCTGAGTTCCAGGCTACTAAAATATGTTGTCTCAAGGGGAGTGGTTGATGTTCCTGAGAATGACACCTGAAGTCGTTCTACAGCTTCCCCAATATATAACTTCCATTGTGTTTATGGGTATACACACGTGTGCGCGTGCACACGCACACACACACACACACACACACACACACACACACACACACACACACACCTGAAAATAATTATACATACCTGCATTTAACAAAAAAAGTCTGGATCCATGAGATAACTCAGTAAGTAAATAAGCCATTTTCTAAGCATTATTACCTGAACTCAAATCCTAAAACTCAGTAAAAAAGGAAGAACCAACTGCTGCATATCCTCTGACTTCCACATATCAGATCAAGTGAATCAGGAGTCACATGGCACACCACAGTCACATGTATGTCTGTGCACATGCGCACGTGCATACATACAAACATGACTAAATAAATCAGTGCAATTAAAATATTTAACAACAACAAAAAATAATTCGTCATTACAACCCAAGATTAGATAACTCATCTATTGGGTTGATCTCATCTATTGCCATGAGCACCTCAGCATCATGGTAGAAGCATGTGAGAAAGGCTCAGAGCAGTTGGAAAACAGAAAACCAAAAGAACCAGCAGCTGTGTTTATTTCTTTATGACATTTGTTCTCTTTGTCAGCATGGAAAAACTAGGATTTCATGAGAATTACGTATGCCTCTTCTGAAGACACTATACTCACTAACAGAGTTGTCTTCGACCATTTTGCATTAAATTAGATGTTCCATTATTTTTAGATCTCTGAGCTATCCAGACTCTGGGTCCTGGACCTCCAGGCAGTGTCAGGTATGGATTTCCTCTTGTGGCACACATCTCAAGTTGGAATAGTCATTAGTTGGCCACTCTCACAAGTTCTGCACCATCTTTACCTGAACATAACTTGTAGGCAGGATAAATTGAAGGGCAAAGATTAGTGGCCCAATCCCTCCCATGGAAGCATTTCCTGGTTACAGAGGATGGTTGGTTCAGGATTCACGTTCCCTCATCATTGGGAGTCTTCACTTGGGTCCCTATTGTGGATTCCTGGAAGTTTTCATAGCACTAAGTTTCTTCCTTTTCTCTAAATACCCCACAACTCCATTTATCTCTCACAGTGTGCTCTCCTTCCACATCTCAACCTGACCCCTCTTGTTCCCATTGTCACCCATCCCTGTCTACCCAGAAAATCTATTCTAACAAAAGCAAGTAGTTGGGAACTAAATGTACCTGCTATTAGCATCTGAATTTTCTGTCTGTAAAATCCAATGTGTGGACTTGTAGAGATAGAAATGTTGTTTAGTAACAGTGCCATTTTGTTATGCTTCCTTAAAAAGAAATCTTGCAAGGATTTTCCACCTGCTGATACTTTTTGATCGGTTATTCCAATGCTTTAGAAACACAGGAAGCTATAATAATTAATAAAATTTTGAGTAAAAGTAGAAAAGCTTTTGTCTGGGTATTAAAGGTGTTCATAAGACATTACTAATTTCAAAGTGTAAAAATTATTTTTAAAAAATGCTTTGACAATATGAAATTGCATTATTTAGTTAATGCTCATGAGGCATTAGAAAAAACACAGGAGAAATACTCAGAGATAGTGATAGAGACTAATATACCAGAGAGTGTCCTAGAATGAGACCGGGGACAACTGAATGTACAGAAAGAGTCCCTAATGAGGCCTCAGCAACACTTTTCTTCTTATTCCCTTGTTAGAGTGTTTAGAAAAAGATCTCTGCTCTTTTCCTACAATTCTATCATATATCAATGCTGTAGACTCTCACGGTACTTGTTTGTGTCTGTCTGGTTTGTTCAGGCTATACAACCCCTGGAGACTATACCTCTTGGCAAACAGACTCTTGCTGAGAATTAGAAAATGATTTGAAATGAAAGACAAAGTATGCTAGTATTGAAATGTTATGTGCAGCTAAACTGGGGCATAGAAAATCAGTCTTAAGGATATGTGTTTGAAAATGACATAGACCATGTTTTAAATTACTAAGAATTTAGAAAATTATGAACACAATTCAGATTACATTACAATAAAGAAAATAAAGATCAAAAATACTCGATATTCTACTAAACATTAAACTCAGAATTATTACATCAACCTGATTATTGCAGTTATTTTAAATTTACAAAACATACACATCTGGAAATACATAAACTCTGTAGCATTAATCTATTTATAATTATTGTGATTTCTAGAATACTTAAATTTTATCAGTTATCAGTTTTAAACTGTTTATGCTGCTTTTGATTGCATTCCTTTAGAATTTGCATATTGCTCCATTCTATTTTCGTGCTCATTAAGCTAGGTACTCTCTACTCTCTTCCTCTACTTCTAAATTTGATCAAGAAAGTTGAATATGTATGTTTAGTTTACCAAAATCTAAATTTAATCACATGTTTATTTTTTTCCAGAATGAAGGGAGGATTTTAAATGTTTCAGTTTCTGTCACTACATTTTTAATACATAATTATGATTAATACAAATGACATTTAATCCTACATATAATAAAATTATGTTATATATTTTATTTCCTTGGCATGTATTTAGTTTAATTACTGTCAGTCTAATGAATATGTGTTTGTGCCCTGACCTGTGTATTCAATGAATATCTTTTCTCTTAGTTACATACAATAAAGGTAATCTTTCCATAATGCCAAAACATATAAATGCTAGTGGAAAATACATGCTGTACAGGCATGATTAGTAGCTGTCCACTGTACACTGCCTGGCTGAGGTCAGTAGTAACTTCTCCTATGTGTTCACTGTGTCTGGATTTAACTAGTTACGGTCTGTCATTTTTTACCTCAAATGTCTAGGAGGTTCATAGAATAAAAACACAGGAACTTTAGAATGACTAAAGTGGTAGTACCCAAGGAGAGCTTTCAAAACTCAAATCATGACATGAAATTAAGACAACCATAAAGCATTGATAAAAAAGAGTACCACCAGGTTAGGCAAACAACTTGGCAAAGGGTGGCTTAATCAGTTAGCAACAAGGAAAGGGCAAGGCTGCTTCTCTAAAAAATTACAGCACAATTGGCTAGAAATTCACTCAGCTAAGGTATTCCTGAAGTATCACCTTTAGTGACCATTGTCTTTACAGAAGGCCATACAAAAGGGTTGTTTATCTCCCAAGGCCCTAAGCTTTGATCCTCATTGGCTCCACTAGTATGTGGGGAATCGCAATGTTTACCAAAGAAAGAGAATATGTAGAGGTCCTTGATCCAAGTGGACTTGAGCTTTGTACAGGGTGGAAAGAATGGATCAATTTGCCTTCTTCTACATGCTGACCAAGTTGAACCAGCACCATTTGTTGAAAATGCTGTCTTTTTTACCATTGGATTATTTTAACTGCTTTGTCAAAGATCAAGTGACTGTATGTAGTTTCATTTCTGCGTCTTCAATTCTATTCCAATGATCTACATGCCTGTCTCTGTACCACTCGGCTATCAAAAACAATGGCTTCATGAAATTCATAGGCAAATGGATGGAAATAGAAAATATCCTGTGTGAGGTAACTCAATCACAAAAATAAAAGAAGAAACAAAAAAAAAAACCACATGGTATGCAGTCACTGATAATCAAGCCCCAAAGCTTGAATTGCCCAAGATACAATCCACAGACAACATGAAGCTCAAGAAGAAGGTCGACCAAAGTGGTGTGGATGCTTCAGTCCTTCTTAAAAGAGGGAAAAATGTTCATACAAGGAGATATGGAGACAAAGTTTAGAGCAGAGACTGAAGTAATGGCTATTCAGAACCTGCTCCTCATGGGGATTCAGCCCGTGTGTGTGTGTGTGTGTGTGTGTGTGTGTGTGTGTGTGTGTGTGTGTGTGTGTGTGTGTGTGTGTGTGTGTATACAGCCACCAAACCTGGACAATATTGATGAAGCCAAGAAGTACATGCTGACAGTAATCGGATATAGATGTCTCCTGAGAGGCTCTGCCAAAGCATGACAAATACAGATGTAAACGCTAGCCACAAACCATAGAATTGAGAAGGGGGTCCCCATTGGAGTAATTAGATAAGGATTGAAGGAGCTGAAGTGGCTCACAATCCCATAAGAACAACAATACCAACCAATCAGAGCTTTCAAGGATTAAACCACTACCCAAAGAGTACACATGGATAAACCAATGACTTCAGCTGCACATGTAGCAGAGGATGGCCTTGTTGAGCACCAGTGGGAGAAGAAGCTTTTGGTCTTTCCAAGGCTAGACACCCTCCCTCCCCCCACCCCGTGAAAGTGAATGTCAGGGCAGGGAGGCGGGAAGGGGGCAATGGTTGGGAAAGAGAAACACTCATAGAAGAAGGGGGAGGGAAGGGAATAGGGGGCTTATGGACGGGAAACTGGGAAAAGGAATAACATTTGAAATGTAAATAAAAATATCCACTTAAAATTATTTTAAAAAAGAAAGAGGATATGTGATCCTAAAAGTGCAAAAGGCTGTCTGAATATCTGTAGAAATATTAAGCATTCTTAGTCTTGTCTAGCACTGGCTTATTACAGCAGTGAACATGAGCTCTTGGGGAAATGATTTGGGCACTGCTGAGGTCCAATGATTTCTTTGTCCATTAGCATGTGACTTCTAATTGTGTGTTTACAGAGTGAGGTACTTCAAGTGATGGCTCTACCAACACAATGACTAAAACCAAAGCCAAGGTGATAATGCATACAGATGAATTAAAATTTCACAATGCTCTGCCATCCTTTGTCTCCAATGAAGAAAAAGTTGCTTTCCTAAGCCAGAGTTTTTCCATCTATATGAAAGCATAAATCTTGGTTAACATTGTGATGTCAGACATTGGATTTTGGTACACTATGGATGTGGGGTTAGAAGATTTCTGTGTGTCTATATCAAATAGAATAAGCATAAGATTAAATTGGAAAAATATGTTATTGAATAACAGGCTAAAGACATTATGAAGTATGATTGATTATTAGAGGAAATGAAACATTCTAATACAGCAAACCAAATGAATTGAGAAGGGAAATTATGGTCACCCATACAATACTAGAATTAAAACGTGCCAAAATCCATATCACTGTAATGTAAAAGAAACCACTGAATATGTAGTTCTGAGACTATAAACTCATCATCCGATATCTATTCATTCCTCAAAGGATCCTCTCTCCCTCTCCCTCTCCCCCTCTCTCTCCCCCCAGTTCTCCTCTCTTCTCTCCTCTTTTTGAGAGGATGTTGCTATGTATCCTTATATCCTTAGCTGCCCTGGACTCTATATAGGCTATGTTAGTCTATTACTCACAGAGTTCCACATGCCTCTGCCTCTTAAGTGCTAGGATTAAAAAAATGCACCAATGCAAGAGTTTGAACCTGTGTGCCTCTAATAGGCTAACCCTCTATATACCACTGACATTGCCTATCTTAGCTTCTGTAATAAGATTTTCTTCTTAATGTCCTTTTAAGATCGATTCTTCTTCTGCCAAGATCTGAAGCACTAGCAATTTTCCTAAGATCTCATTTTTGGTTCACTTTCCTTACTGATCTAAATTCTTCCACTAAGGCTGCCAATCACACTCTTTATGTGAAGCCCAGCTTTGTGTTGATAGCCTGCCTGTGATCATTCCAGGTCATTCTGTGAGTTACCTACTTAAACCACAATTCTAGAATACTCAAGGGCACACCACACTCTATCTTTATTTAATGTCTAATGATTGTCTTCTCCGCTGCTGTTTTAAAATAGCTTAGTATAATCCCCAAATTATTCTTAACTAGTTTCTGTAAGAAAATGTCATTGTCCCACATAGACATTCCGTCAGTAATACAGTCTTTTCAGACTAAAACACATTCTTCTCAGTTGTTGCTACAAATTCTTGACAAAGCACAGACTCTCAATTTACCATGAACATACAATTTCCTCTTTTCCTGAAACCTGTTTGTAACCTCCAAATACCCTGATTAAGAAAAATCATTTTTTATGTTTTATCAAAGAAGGACTTAGGTAGGTTCCTTTCAGGTTTTCCTCAGCACTTTTGTTCTGAAATATATGATTAGTGATTAAAAATTGGCTTATGTCAAAATATGTTTTAAGGTTAATAACAATATCATATTCCCTCATGTAAAACTCAATATTATAAAGATTAATGATAAAATAACCTCTAAATTTAACAAATTACAAGATGACTTTGTAACGTATAGAAAAGTTATAATAGCATTATATAAATTGCAAGACTTATGTGGCATACTAGAATATCAAGGTGCAAATATGTATACATATATATAAAAAATAGTATTTTTGAAAAACAAAGTAAATTTTCTTTGAACAAAATTGCACTGTCAAATATCAAGTGTTTTAAACAGCTTTAGATGATTAACTGAAGTTATAATACTAAAGCTTTATAAGCAAAACACTAATGAACTGCTAGAAAAGTACAGAGAATAAATTATACTTATACATACATAAGAATTTCCATGACTTGTGCTCTAAGATCAAAAATTGACAATTGGGACCTCATAAAATTGCAAAGCTTCTAAAAGGCAAAGGACACTGTCATTAGGACAAAATGGGAACCAACAGATTGGAAAAGATCTTTACATATTAAAAACTCAAGAAGTTAGACTCCAGAGAGTCAAATAACCCTATTAAAAATGAGGTACAGAGCTAAACAAAGAATTCTCAGCTGAGGATTATTGAATGACTGAGAAGCACCTAAAGAAATGTTCAACATCCTTAGTTATCAGGGAAATGCAAATCAAAACAACACTAAGATTCCACCTCATACCAGTCAGAATGCTAAGATCAAACACTCAAGTGAAAATAGATACTGGTAAGGATGTGGAGAAAGAGGGACACTCCTCCATTGTTGGTGGGATTAGAAGCTGGTACATCCACTCTGGAAATAAGTCTGGAGTTTTCAGAAAATTGGATATAATACTACCTGAGGACCCAGCTATACCTCTTCTGGGAATATACCCAAAAGATGCTCAAACATATAACAAAGACACATGCTCCACTATGTTCATAGCAGCCTTATTTATAATAGTCAGAAGCTGGAAAGAACCCAGATTTCCCTCAACAGAGGAATGGATACAGAAAATGTGGTACATCTACACAATGGAGTACTACTGTGTTATTAAAAACAATGACTTTATGAAATTCATAGGAAAATGGATGGAACTAGAAAATATCTTCCTGGGTAAGATAACACAATCACACACACAAAAAAATATGGTATGCACTCATTGATAAATGAATATTAGCTCGAAATTACCCTAGATACAATCCATAGACCACATGAAGTTCAAGAAGAAGGACAAAAAGTGTGAATGCTACAGTCCTTCTTAAAGGAGGGAATAAAAATATTCATTGGAGGAGATATGGAGACAAAGTTTGGAGCAGAAACTGAAGGAAGGACCATTCAGAGCCTGCCCCACCTGGGATCTAGCCCACGTACACACAGCCACCAAACCCAGACAATATTGATGATGCCAAGAAGTGCATGCTGACAGAAGACTGATATAGATGTCTCCTTGAAAGCTTCATCCAGAGCATCACAAATATAGAGGAGAATGCTTAATGCAAACCATTGAACTGAGAATGGAGTCCCCATTGGAGGGGTTAGAGAAAGGATTGAAGGAGCGAAGTGACTCGCAACCCCATAAGAACAATACCAACCAACCAGAGCCCCCAGGGAGTAAACTACTACCCAAAGGGTACACATGGCTCCAGCTGCACATGCAGCAGAGGCAGGCCTTCTTGGGCACCAATGGGAGGTGAAGTCCTTGGTCCTGCCAAGGCTGGATCCCCTAGTGTAGGGGAGTGGCAGGGCGGGGTGGGAGGAAGGGTTGGGTGGTTGGGGAGGGGAAACACCCTCATAGAAGAAGGGAGAGGGAGGTTGGGATAAAGGGCTTATGGACAGGAAAACGGGAAAGGGAATAACATTTGAAATGTAAATTAAAAATCCAATAAATATTTAAATAAAAAAGAATTTATAACTGATTAAAACTCACATCGAAGTTATTTTAAAATACCTTTGTTAATACATGTTGTTAATAACAATCGAAATGTAACTAAGAAATACCCAAGTTAATAAAGATGGAAAAAAAGAGAAATAGTTATCAACAAGAAAAAATAAAATTAACCAGCCATATCAGAATATACTCAAAATACATCCCAGATGAATAATTTTCTTAAAATGGAAGATGAAGCTTTTAAATGGCCAATAAAAAAATCGCTTGCACTTTCATGTTCCTTCCTCTACTATGAGCTTTGTTCTAAGTGTTATACAGACATCAATTCCACAAGAATTTCTACTTGATTGTAAAAGTCAATCAAAAAATACTATTATTATTACTATTATTATTATTATATAAAGAACAGGTGGTAATAATACAGGAACAGTAACAAACATAGTAGGGATTACAATTAGGAAGAATAAAATAATACTCAAAATCAGGCTACATCTTGGGATTTCATTTTTTTCCACTCTTTGAGGTAATGCCTCCCCATTCACCTTCAAATTCATGGCCTCTTAATTCTCCAATTGCTATTGTTTAAAGATATGTATTTGCAACTAGCCATATACTGCTAAATGTAATATTTTCAGTTCATAATATGTTACTTGTACGTATGTTTTAAGGGGTGACCATTTGGCACTGGACCATTAGTTGGAGTGCTCTTTCCGGAAAACGGCCATCTCTCCTATTATCAATATTCCTTGGTTCCTGAGAGTTCAGTACACCATGGTGGGAAAGCCATGGCACAGCAACTCAGTCAATGCAGTAAGAGTTGCACAAGCAGTTATTTGCATCAAAAAGACTTTGAGGAAAAGAGCACCTAGCACCAGAAGCCATGCTAATAAGCTTCAAACCTTCACTAGTGTCCAAACCTACAAGGAAAGTCCTAGTTCTGTTTTATTTTTTTTCCAGTCCAGTCTTCATACCCCTCCCACTCTGTCCCACCATCCCTGGACCACTGCCATACCTCCAGCAACCCTGTCTCCAAGAGGTTATCCCCTTCCCCCACACCTACTCCAAAAGTCCTCCCTGCTCCTGGGTGCTTCCAGTCTCTTAGGGTTAGGTCCATCTTCCCTGACTCAGTACAGACCTGGCAGTCTTCTGCTGTATGTGTGTTGGGGTCCTCATACCAGCTGATGTATGCTGCCTGGTTGGTGACTTAGTGTCTGAGAGACCTCGAAGGTCCAGGTCAGTTGAGACTGCTAGTCTTACCATGGGGCTGCCCCATGCAATACCAAAGGTGCAATAGCCCCACCAACCAACTACCACCAGTTGGGGAAGAAGCAATCAAAATATGGATCTGTAGAGAACATTTGAAATGCAAACCATTGCTTTCTACTCTTTCGATAGATTCCTATAGTGATCACTGCTACATGAAGCAATGTTGTAATAGAAATATATTAAGACCAATGTCATGGTCTATGCATTAAGAATCAAATATTAAGAAGTTAACATTACACAAAAAATCAACAAGGAAAAGTAATGTATCAGGGAGACAGAACAATTTTTTTAAAAAAATACTTTTTGAGTAAAAATAAATTTACTCAATAAAGCTTATTAATACACAACACATAATAAAATGTAGGGAAATTATAAACTGTATAAAACAATTTTAAATTTTCTATTGATAAATATGTATGAGTAAATTCTACATTTGAAGGACTAGAATATTGCATACCAAAATTATGATTAAATCACAGGGAAAGAGAAATGAATAGGCAGAGGCTAGTCAGCCTGACCAACATGTTAATACTTTAAAAATATCATCTCTATATAGTATTTTCATAATTTTGAAAATTTATAGAAAATCCAAGGGTTTTCAAAATTCAACCCTAACAAACAGGTTGATGAAAATTACTTAAAATTTGAATGAATAAATCAGGAAGCAAAAGGGATGGAAGTTATAACCAACCCTTTTTCTCAAATCTATCTCAAGAAAGGATTATTAAATTACATTTTGATATACAAAAATGCTATTACAGATATGAACACAATTTGTGGAAACTGGAGCAAACCACATACCCTCTAGCACTCTGACAAATGGCTGTGGCTTCTGTTCCTTATTTCATATTACGTGGAATAGGCATAAAAGAACTGATAAGATGGTTTAATTAAAACAAGTGGGGGGAAATGGCATTCTGAGAGACGGCATAATAATAGTCCCATAACTTCCTCATGCATTCAGCTCTCAGTTTTTCATCTCTAGAAGTACAGCATATTATAAAGCAGGAGTGGAGTCCCTCTCAGTATTACCAATGTCCCTGAGATAATCATCAGAGTAGAAAGGTTCATTTCCTTTCTTGTCCTAATATTTTTTTAAGTCTTCCTGTAAGATTTGCATTTTGTAGTATAGGCACTGTATAATTAACCCAAGACTTAAAATGAGATAAAAGAAAGGAGTTTGTAAAGTGTTTTAGGCATGTCTGGTGTCGAATTAAATGATATGTAGCCATTTTTAAACAGTCAACACTATTATTAGAATGAACTTTATGTTTCCAAAAGGAGGTCTTCTCTCTCAACCACTTCCCTTTCACCTTGTATAGCAGGATAGTTCTTGTTAGGTTTTGTGGAATTCAGGTGTGACTCCACAAGTCTCAATCATTCCCAGGCTCTCACCTCAACCAGAGGGCCTCTACTTATTTCCAAGGAATCTACTACATGGTAGGTTTAGGATAGAGGAGCAGCCTCTCCCATGATAGAGCTCATTTATATTCCACACATATATTCTGAGCAATGACACAATGCTGCTGTAATAGTGTAACAACAGCTTCCTAATTGCCAACTGTAGCATCAAGTCTGGTGAAGAGGTTATGTCAAGAGGATTACAGACAGAAAATCATAATAAAAGTAGATCCTCTAAGGTATTTAAACCCAAACCTCTCAGTTAACTAGGTATGTCAATTTCACACTTACCACTAGTAATAATGGGTCTAATGAATACCCCATTAGTGTTATTTATGCATATAGGATCGTTGTAAAGAAACAGTTCATTTTGCTACTTTGCCCCCAATGTCTAGAGCAGTTCAAGTGCTTGCTAGGTTATCAATAAATAATTGTAGAATGAATGAATAAAACAAACAAACAAATATTATCACCTCCACAATCATTACACCCAAAAACCAACAGATCAATATACAACCATGTTGGAATCAAGATTTTGTTCACATAATTCAGGAAACACAGAAGCCTGAAATTTATTGAATAATCATTTTGGTCTAGATAACCCTATATAGTCTTAGTAAGTCATTAAAGCTCTCCATAGGTTGAAAGATTTACTATCTTGGTTTTATGAGTTTATCATCACTTATATATTTTTCCCTGAGAAATAGGCAAGACTGAATAGTTACCCCAAACTCTGTATGCTTAGTGGTCATATAATACACAGATAAACCATTACTATTGAATGAATTAGATGAGCACAAAAGAGAGTTGTTAATTATAACATAAATAAATAACCCCCACAATTGATTATGTGTACTAATGAATTAATACAGACTTTCTGATACATGAATAATTATGTATTTTAACTTTTTCAAGCAATTATTGAGAAATTAGTTTTAACTATCTACTAAGAAGTACATGCATATATATATTCTCACACATATTTACTTGCCTATGTGGCTTCAGGTAGATAATACATATCAAGACCCAAGGCAGATGAAGAATAAACCCTAAATACCATAGAAAACAACCCTAAAGAAATTAAGTGATTGCACCAATATACAGAATGTTTATCTACTCCAGGCACTCTCCCCAGAGTTGAATCCAAGTCACAGGGTTATACCGTCTAATTGGATTCTTCACCTATAATTACTAATATGGAATACCAGGTAGGGAAAAGAGTAGAATTCTCTAAAATTATCCTGGGTTTTGGGGAAACATGGGTAAGAGAAGTTACATCTAGCCAGTCACATAAAATTATGAGACAGACCATAGGTGCACATTTTTACGTGTGCTATTCATATTTGGTTATGTCATCTTTACTAGAAATGTCTAAATTCAAATTGTAACCTAGTGTACTAAGATTTTAACTTAGCAATGATTTCATATATCCAGAATGAATTAAACTATTCAGAAAAAAGCATAAAGAAGAGTGAGTGAATGAAGACTCCATTACACTCTGCTTATGAGGGATGCATTTTAACTTTAATAATGCACATACAATAAGAGGAACTGGTTAATAAAAGATGTTCGACACAAATAGAAACCTAAAGCGAGAAGTAGTGGTTATGCTCATACTGTAGAGATGAGATTTTTAAGTCTAAAACTGCCAAATCAGAATACAGGCACTTCTCCAATATCCATGTATGTAGAATATGCTAAGCCATGAGACGAGATTTAATAAGTTTGAAAATAGTTGTGGTTTCTGTAAGACAAGGAGTAATTGTCTTTAGTGACATAACCACTGATGTATTTGTTCCCATATGAAGCTTCACCCTAAGATGGATTCTGATTTTCCTCAGAGTTAGACAAAACAAAAGCGAAACCAAAACAAAAGACTCAATAATGAGACAGGGACTTTGTGGAAGGAATTTTGTTGAGGACACAAATTAAATAACAGGGCATGGGGGGAAGAATGTTTTGTGACCGTAAATTAATAAGAAAAATAGTATCCATAAAACTTATCAATTAACTTTCCTTATCACAAGAAATAAAAACAAGAATAAAAATGAGGGATTTCAGAATTTCCATAAATATTTGAAAATTCTGTTCTAGTTTGCTTTTTGTTACTATAATGAACAGCTCTGCACAGAAGCAGCTTGGAAAGGTAACAATTTATTTCAGTGTATAGATCATAGCCTATCAGTGAGGAAAACCAAGGCAGGAACTTAAGGCAGAAACTTGAAATAAAATAAAAATTAAAAAAATAAAAAAATAAAAAAAACATGAAGAAATATTGCTTACTGACTTGCATGATGATCTTTCTAATCCAGCCTCAGCCCACCTGACCAGAGATTGTACCACCTATGGAAAATTCCCCATAGACATGTCCATAGACCAATTCGATGAAAGCAATTCCTCAGTTTCTCAGCAATGTCTAAATTTATGTCAAGCTGACAAAACAAACCAGAATGATTCTTTATCAGTAAGTAAAAATGTGGAATATTTTAAATACCTACAGAATATAAAATCAGAAGCACACTTGTCAAAATATACATGTATTACAAAATCACCTCCAAGGAGTAGGGGCAGGCAAGTTATAAGAATACATGACAAGGGGCTGGAGAGATGGCTCAGAGGTTAAGAGCACTGTCTGCTCTTCCAGAGGTCCTGAGTTCAATTCCCAGCAACCACATGGTGGCTCACAACCATCTATAATCAGGTCTGGTGCCCTCTTCTGGCCTGCAGGCATACATGCAGGCAGAAAGCTGTATGATGTATACATAATAAATAAATGTTTAAAAAAAAAAACTGCTTGTGTATGCCCAAGATTGTGGCCAGTCTTGTGGCATAGTAATAAGGCCTGTTTCATACTGACAGAAGTCTTACTGTACAACCCTAACTATGAAAAGCTTGGTAAAAATGTTTCTAAGAGTAGTTTACAAATTTGTGAAATCTAGGTTGTGTGAAAGAAAAAAAAAAGAATAAATGACAATACAGAAAAGGTTGGTGATATCATCAACTTAAAGATGCACTTAAATCAGCCAATGAAAAACAAACTGATCCCGGGCTTATTAAAAGAAACCAAATAATACAGACCAGATCATGAATAAATAGCACTCAGACTAGGCAAACAATAGACACATTATGAATTTCTGTTGTAAATGTTGGCAAATGCAAAGCTAATAAAACAGGGAATAAGACCAAAATCTAAACCCAGTAATAAAAGAGAAATTGATTCCATGGGAATATGAATTTAATAGAACTAATCTGTTTGACAAGGAAGTCTCACAAACAAGTGTAGTACCTATTCCTGGTTGTCAACTTGACTGTATCTGGAATGAACTACAATCTGTAATTTGAAGGCTCACCTGTATTACTGATCTTGAGGCTGGGAGATACAAGTTTCTGACCTGGATCTTGACATGGAGATCTTGAGGCATAGTGGCTATGAATCTCAGGAGACTAAGGGAAGGAGATCTCTGACTTCAAGGTCATCTGGGACAAAACAATTCCCAGATCTAGGTGTGGGCGTATATGCCTTTAATCTGGGACAAACCTTCTGCTGGAGACTTCTTAGGGGCTTTGGAAGAAGGAAGACTTTTGCTTCCTTTCATGCCTGCCTTCTGGAACTGAGCAACTGCTAGATCCTTGGACTTCCCTTCACAGCTGCTGCTGAACATTGTTGGGGAGTTATAGACCTTAAGTCATCAATAAATTCCCTTACTATGTAAAGACTACCCTTAAGTTCTGTGACTCTAGAGAACCCTGACTAATACACAGAGCTATGGATACTGCTCCTAGCTAAAGTCATAGGGGAATCCATGGTGGAGCAGAAATATATAAAAATGTTTCTTTGTTGAGGAAAGCTGAGTGAGCAACGTTAACATAGTATACAGGAAAATAAAGACAAAAATGTTCAATTGCTAAATAGTAGCAACTCACAGAAACCACATACTTTAGTCTACTACTGCAGGCAAGCTATCTTGGGGAAACTCAAGACCATCAAAGACTCCAATATAGAAAACTGAAAGGTATATATTGAAAAGAAAAAGGATTCCAGAATATTGTGGTTTATGCCTGCAACTATATCTCTTGGGAAATGGGGGCACATGAATCATGAGATTAAAGTTCTCCTTAGTTAAATAGTGAAATCAAGATGAGCTGGGACTCTATGATGTCCTATATGAACAAAGAAAGAAAGAACATCTGAGAAGATATACCTTTTATGTTATTCTTTTGGAAATGGAAGCCTGGAAAGATGTTCCTTTAGTATCAACTTTGAGTCCCCTGAAGCTAACTAACATCTAAGGGTGCTAAAATATGTCATGATTGGTTAGTGGTATCGTTATCTGACTAGTACTGTTTTCTCCTACCCTAAACACAAAAGTTTTGGGATTATGTTGGCTCATCCCATGGATCTGGAAAGCCAGTGAAGGGAAGGCAATATGTAGCAGTGTCTGGATTGTTTTATGAGGTTATGAGTGAGTTGTTGTATAAGAAACTATAAAAGTGAAACCAGGAGCATATAACATCTGTTAAGAAAAGCTGAAGTCAGTAAGTGAAACTGGCCAAGAAAGAAGTCACAGAAGCTGCTGCCTCTCTGGGCCCAGATGATACTACCATAAGCCCTAGATGATGGGCACGAGTTATAGCACTGTTGCATTTTCAGATTGCTTACAAACTCCAGTCTTTGTTGTGCTTCTGTTTCTCTTTGTTGGAAATAGAAATGTTTCCTTTGTGATATTGTATATTGAATTTGTACAATATTTATTAAAACTTCTGGAAGCTTACAGGTTAAAAAATTGACTAGTTCTCAGCTTTAAATTTCAGTATAGCCCCTTGGCAGGGAATAGAGAGGCAAAGATTAAAACAGAGACAGAAGGAACACCCATTCAGAGCCTGCCCCACATGTAGCCCATACATATACAGCCACCCAATTAGACAAGATGGATGAAGCAAAGAAGTGCAGGCCGACAGGAGCCGGATGTAGATCTCTTCTGAGAGACACAGCCAGAATACAGCAAATACAGAGGCGAATGCCAGCAGCAAACCACTGAACTGAGAATAGGACCCCCGTTGAAGGAATCAGAGAAAGAACTGGAAGAGCTTGAAGGAGCTCGAGACCCCTTATGAACAACAATGCCAAACAACCAGAGCTTCCAGGGACTAAGCCACTACCAAAAGACTATACATGGACTGACCCTGGACTCTGACCTCATAGGTAGCATTGAATATCCTAGTAAGATCACCGGTGGAAGGGGAAGCCCTGGGTCCTGCAAAGACTGAACCCCCAGTGAACGTGATTGTTGGGGGGGGAGGGGGGAAAGGGGGGGAGGAGGGGGAGGGGAACACCCATAAAGAGGGGGGGGGGGAGGGATTAGGGGAATGTTTGCCTGGAAACCGGGAAAGGGAATAACATTCGAAATGTAAATAAGAAATACTCACTTTAATAAAAAAAAATTTCAGTATAGCATGAGTACTGTAAGATTATGGGAACTTTTGTAGTTGAACTGGATAAATCTTTCATTATGAGATGGCATGAACCTATAGGTACCCAGGGTTGAACACTATTGTTTGGGTGTAAACATTAACCCACAGTTGAGTTCATTTGAACACAAGGTCCCTAAGTGGTGGTGTTTTTTTGGGGAAATTGAAGGACCTTTATTTAGAAAGTGGGATCTTAGTGGAAAAATGAGTCACTGAATCCAGATATAAGTTTTGGTATTTGCTCTGCTACCTGGTTGCCTACTCAATGTAACCAGCTATCTTGTGCTTGCCCCACCCCTTCTACTAGATCTTCCTGCCACAATACTTTCCCTACATTGGTGAACAATATTATCTTGAACCTGAAACTCTTAATAATGAGCCACAAAATATATGCAACAAAGCAAAATATACAAATGGGAATGCATGAAATTTGAAAGGTTCTCCACTGATGAGAAAGCAATCAACTGAATGGAGGACATATTGACTAACGTATTGGCAAATCAACTATCTAGCAACAGCTTAATACTCAAAGTATGTAAGCAATATAATGTAATAGCAAATAGATGATTAGTTTTTCAAAGTAGGTGGGAGGCTTGACTAGATACTTTTCAAAAGAAAATTTAGAAAGCAACAGGTTTATGAAAGAGTGATGAACACCATCTATCATGAAAGAAATTCAAACTAAAATTACTATAAGTATAATGAAGATAAGTGGTAATAATGAGAAACCCCTGCATAGTGCTAGTAGAAATATAAACTAATACAATTCCCTTAAAAATAAGAACCACCCCACATCCAACAATCTCATAACTAAGTCTATACATAAAGGAAATAAAATAGATATTTTGAAGAGATATCTACCTTCAAAATAGGTTTGAATTTCTTAATTTTTCCTGTTTTGAACGTGAGACTAAGACATAATTTATTTATAAAATCTTAATGTTTACCATATCTCACTCTATAAGACATTATAGCATTTTCATTAATTCATTTATTTACTCACTTTACATCCTTCTATCAGCCACACCCTTTTCTCAGTGCCCCTTCACACAGCTCCTGCACCCAACCTCCCCTTCCATTCTCCACTGAGTACTCCTGGGTATGGTCCTATCCAGGAACATCAAGTCACTACATGATTTGATGTATCTTCTCCCACTGAAGCAAGTAGAGTCAACCCAAGAGGAGGAACAGGATCCACAGGCAGGCAACCAATTCAGCAGCCTCTACTACACTTGTTGGAAGAACCCCATGAAGACCAAGGTACACATCTGCTACATATGTTTCCAGGGCCTTTTCAAGTCCATGTTCCTTTTTTGGTTGTTGGTTCAATCTCTGGAAACCCCCAAGGGTGCAAGTTAGTTGGCTCTGTTGGTCTTCCTGTGGAGTCCCTATCCTCTTCAAGTCCCTCAATCTTTGCCCCAACTCTACCTGAACTCCATCTAAAGCTTGTTGTGGGTCTCTGCATTTATTCCTATCAGCTGCTGGATAGAGACTCTCAATTACACTAAAAATCCTGTCTACATGCATAACAGATTATCATTAATAATGTCAGAGATTGGTCCTTGCACATGGGATGGATCTCAGGCTAGGTCAAGCATTGGTCGGCCGTTTCCTCCATCTCTGTCCCATCTTTGTCCATGCACATCCTGTAGGCAGGACACATTTCTAGATTAAAGGTTTTGTGAGTAGCTTGCTGTCCTTATCCCTCCACCCACAGTTCTGCCTGACTGTGGGAGGTGGCTATTTCAGACTCTACATCCCCTATCACTGGGACTGTTACCTAGAGTCAACCGCACAGATGCCCCAGGCCCCCTAACAAGTCCCAGGTTTCTGACATGTCCTACAGCTGCTCAGCTCCACACCAACCTCTGATTTCCATCTCTCTCTCTCTGTCTCTCTCTCTCTCTCTCTCTCTCTCTCTCTCTCTCTGTCTCTCTCTCTCTCTCTCTCTCTCTCTCTCTCTCTCTCTCTCTCTCTCTCTCTCTCTCTCTCTCTCTCTCTCTCCTGTTCTCACTATGCCTGATCCAACTGCCATATTCCTCTCCCCATCCCTTCTCCTACAGAGTTTCCTCCCTCCCTCCATCCATCTACCTCCAATATCTACTTTATTTACCCCTCTGAGAAGCATTCTATCATGCTCCTTTAGACCCTCCTTCTTATTTGGCTTCTTTGGCTCTATGGGATGTAGCATGATTAACCTGTACTTTATAGTTAATATCCATTTATACATGAGAACATACTAGGCATGTCCTTTTGGGTCTGGGTAACCTCACTGAGATGGTATTTTCTAGATCTAGCCACTTGACTACGAGTTTCATGACTTCCTTATTTTTAATATCAGAGTAGTATTTCATTGTATAAATGAATCAGATTTTCTTTATTCTTCAGTTGAGGATCATCTCGATTGTTTCTAGTTCTTGGCTTTTACAAATAAAGTTGTTATTTTAAACATAGTGGAGAACATGTTCTTATGCAGCATCTTTTGGGTATATTTGCATGAGTGGTATAGCTTGATTTTGAGGTAGAATTTTCTGAGAAACCACCAAATTGATTTCCAGAATGGTTAGACAAGTTTTCACTTCAACCAGCAATGGAAAAGAGTTCTCCTTGCTCCATATCTTCTCAAGGATGTACTGTCCCATGAGTTTATCTTAGCCATTCTGATGAATGTAAGGTAGAATCTAACAGTCACTTTGATTTGTATTTCCCTGATAATTAAGGCCATTGAAGATTTCTTTGCATGTTTCTCTACCATTAGGGATTCCCCTATTGAAAATTCTCTGTTTAGCTCTGTCCCCAGTTTTAATTGGGTTATTTGAGTTGTTGGTGTCTAACTTCTTGAGATCTTTATATATTTGGATATTATGTCTCCAAAGATGCAGGGTTGATGAAGATCTTTGCCCAATCTATAGGCTGTGGTTCTGTCCTATTGATGATGTCCTTTGTTTTACAGGAGCACTTCGGTTTCATGAGGTCCTACTTATAAATTGTTGAACTCAATCAGTGAGTTATGACTGTTCTGTTTAGGAAGTTATCTACTGTACTAGAGTTCAAGGCTAGGACCCACTTTCTGTTCTATTATGTTTAATGGATATGTTTTTACAGTTCTATGATCCACTGAAACATGAATTTTGTGCAGAGTGATAAATATGGATATATGTTGATTCTCTCCAGGCAGATATCCAGTTAGTCCAGCACTATTTAAATTTTTTTGTTTTTCCATTGTATGGTTTTGGCTTCTTTGTCAAAAATTATGTCTCCATAGGGATTTGAGTACGTTTCTGGGATTTCTATTTGATTTCATTCATCAACCTGTCTGTTTTTACTATGTTAATCCTGCGTATTCATAAACAAGTAAGATCTTCCATCTTTTTTTTTTTTTTTTTTGGTTCTTTTTTTTTTTTTTTTTTTTTTCGAGCTGGGGACCGAACCAGGGCCTTGCGCTTCCTAGGCAAGCGCTCTACCACTGAGCTAAATCCCCAACCCCAAGATCTTCCATCTTTTGATATCTTCTTCAATTTCTTTCTTCATGGATTTGCGGTTTTTGTCATACATGTTTTTCACTTGCTTTGTTAGAGTTATATGAAAATACTTTGTGTTCTGTGTATATTATGTATATATATATGTGTGTGTGTATGTATATTATGAATTTTGTGTATATTATGTATATTATGAGTATGTATGTTATGTGTCACTATTTTTGAAGGATGTTGTCTCCCTAACTTCTTTCTCTGCCCATTTATCATCTGTACGAAGGAGGGATACTGATTTCTTTGAGTCAATTTTTTATCAAGCCATCTTGCTGAACATGTTTATCAGCTGTAAGAGTTCTCTGGTGAATTCAGAGCTTGCCCCACATGTGGCCCATACATATACAGCCATCCAATTAGACAAGATGGATGAAGCAAAGAAGTGCAGGCCGACAGGAGCCGGATGCAGATCGCTCCTGAGAGCCAGAATACAGCAAATACAGAGGCGAATGCCAGCAGCAAACCACTGAACTGAGAACGGGACCCCCGTTGAAGGAATCAGAGAAAGAACTCGAAGAGCTTGAAGGAGCTCGAGACCCCTTATGAACAACAATGCCAAGCAACCAGAGCTTCCAGGGACTAAGCCACTACCTAAAGACTATACATGGACTGACCCTGGACTCTGACCTCATAGGTAGCAATGAATATTCTAGTAAGAGCACCAATGGAAGGGGAAGCCCTTGGTCCTGCTAAGACTGAACCCCCAGTGAACAGTGAACGTGATTGTTGGGAGGAAGGCGGCAATGGGGGGAGGATGGGGAAAGGAACACCCATTAAGAAGGGGAGGGGGAGGGATTAGGGGGATGTTTGCCCGGAAACCGGGAAAGGGAATAACACTCGAAATGTAAATAAGAAATACTCAAGTTAATAATAAAAAAAAAGTTAAAAAAAAAAGAATTCTCTGGTAAAGTGCTGCTGCAGGTTGCTTATATATATCATTTCATCTGTGAAGAGTGATACTTTGACTTCTTCCTTTCCAATCTTTGTCTCCTTCATCTCCTTTAGTTGTCTCATTGCTCTAGCTAGGATTTCAGGTATTATATTGAAGAGATAGGAAGAGAGTGGAAAGGCTCGTCTTGTCCCTGATTTTAGTGAACTTGCTTTACATTTCTCTCCATTTGATTTCAGGTTGGCTATTGGCTTGCTGTATATTGCCCTTATTGTGTTTAGGTATGAGCCTTGTGTCCCTGACATCCAATTCTTTCAACAGAAAAGAGAGTTGAATTTTCTAAACAACTATTTCCCCCTCTAATGAGATGATCATATTTTTTAATTGTAGTTTGTTTAAAGGGTTATCATAATGCCCTTTTATTTCTCAATTACTTCATTATGGTGAACGGTGTCTTTGTTATGTTCTTGGATTCAGTGTGTAAATGTTTTACTTAATATTTTTATGTCCATGTTCATGAGGAAAATTGTACTGAAATTCTCTTTCTTTGTCCTATGGTTTAGCTATGAGGGTGACCACAGACTCTTAGAATGAGTTTGGCAGTGTTCCTTCTGCTTCTATTTTTATGAAAGAGTTTGTCTTTGAACATCTGGCAGAATTCTACCCAGAAGCCTGTGACTCTAGGCCTTTTTTGGAGTTGGGGGACTTTTATTGGCTGCTTCTATTTCCTTAGGGATTATAGTATTATTTAAATAGTTTACCTGATCTTGATTTAACTTTGGTAAGTGCTGCATGAATAAAACCATTCATTTTATTTATATTTTCTGATTGTGTGGTATATAGGCTTTTGAAATAGGACATAATGATTCTTTGAATTTCCTCCATGTCTGTTGTTTGTCTCTCTGCCTTTTGGTTAGTATAACTAAGTGTTTATGTATCATGTTGATTTTCTCAAAGAAGCAGCTCTTCATTTCTTTCATTCTTTGTATTATTCTCTTTGTTTCTAATTGATTGATTTCAGCCCTGAGTTTGATTATTTTCTATTTGTTATGCTTGCTTGTTTTCCCCTAGGACATTCAGTCATATTTTTTAACTGTTAATATGAGAAGTTTCCAATTTCTTTTTGAAGGCACTTAGTGCTATCAACATTCCTCTTAACACTGTTTCATTGTGTTCCATAAGTTTTTATATGTTATGCCTTCATTTTCATTGAATTCCAGATGTCTTTAATTACTGTGTAAATAGTTGTTGAACTTCCCTGGCTATGTAAGCTTTCTTTTATTTCTGTTGTAAATGCCCAGTTTTAATCAATGGTAGTCTGACAAGACATAGGGAATTATTGTAATGTTCTTGCATTTGTTGAGTCTTGCTTTGTAATCAAGTAGATGGTTAATTTTGGAGAAGATTCCAGGCAGTTCTGAGAAGAACATGTAATCTTTTTGGGGGGTAAATGGTTCTGTAGATGTCTGTTTTGTCCATTTAATTCATAACCTCTCTTAGTTCCATTATTTCTATGTTTAGTTTTGGTCTTGATGAACTGTCATTTGGTGAGTAAGGGGTTGAAGTTTCATTCTCTTAAAGTGTGAGGTTAGATGTGCAATTCAACCTTTAATATGTTTCTTTTATTCAAATGCTTTTGCATTTAGGGCATGTATTTCAAAATTGAGATGTCACCTTGGTAGATTTTTACCTTGATGATTTTAAAGTATCCTTCTAAATTTATCTTGATTACTTTTGGTTGAAAGTCTATTTTATTAGATATGAGAGTGGTTACTCTAGCTTCTTTCTTGGATCCAAGCTCTTACAAACCCTTTTTCTAGCACTTTACTCTGAGATCACAGCTATCCTTGTTGCTGAGATGTGTTTCTTCTATGTAGGAAATCATCTATCCTATTTTAGGCTGTTACTCTGTTAGGATGTGTATTTTTATGGCAAATAAGGACCATGGATGTTGAGAGATATTAAAGAGCAATGATTTTTAGTTCTTTTTATTTTGATATTGGTAGTGGTAATGTAGTAGTAGTGTGTGCATGTGCTAGTGTGTGTGTGTGTGTGTGTGTGTGTGTGTATGTGTGTGTGTTTGTGTGAGTGTTTCTCCTTTTGATTTTGCAGGTGTGAAATTACCGACTTTGTGAGTTTTCTTGCATGTAGTTACCCTACTTGAGTTGAAGTTTTTCTTCTAGTACCCTCAGGAGGGCTTGATTAGTGGAAAAATATTGCTTAAGTTTTTCATTCAATATTTGGTTTCTATATTTAAATTGAAATTTTTGTTAGATATGATAGCCTGGGTTGGTATTTGCTATCTCATAGAAACTGGAAGATATCTACCCAGAACCTTCTAGATTTTAAAGTCTCTGTTGGGAATGCTGGTATAATTCTAATAGGTCTACCTTTATGTGTTACTTGGCCTTTATCCCTTTTGGCTTTTAATATTCTTTCTTTGGTCTGTATATTTAGTGTTTTGATTATTATAAAGTACGAAGATTTTCTTTTTTGCTTCATTCTATTTAGTGTCTTGCAAGTTTTTTCAATGTTTATAGGCATTTGTTTTTTAGGTTAGGAAATTTTTCTACAATTTTTTGAAGATGCTTTCTAGGGGTTTGAGTTGGAAGTGTTTTCCTTCTATTCCTATTAGTCTTAGGTTTGGTCTTTTCACAGAGTCCCAAATTTCATGGATGCTTTGTGTTAGAAACGCTTTAGCTTTAGTATTTGCTTTGACTGGTGTATCTATTTCTTTGATGGTATCTTCTACACCTGACATTCTTTCTTTCATCTCATGCATTTTGTTGGTGATGCTTACGTATATAGATTTTATTTTCTTTCCTAGGTTTCCCATCTCCAAGATTGTTTCACATTATGTTTTCTTTATTGCTTCTATTTCTAATTTCTGGTCTTGAACAGATTTATTCATTTGTTTCACCTGTTTGTATGTTTCTGTATTTATTTACATTTATTTATTTCCTTTTAAGGGTCTCTACCCTTGTAGATACCGTTGTATCTTTGCGTATTTCCTGAAGGTGTTTATTAATTTCCCCTTTAAGGCTTCTACCATCTTTCTAAATTTTTATTAAATGTAATTTTTTTCACTTCAGGTATGTTAGAATGTTCAGGGCTTGCTGTAGTAGATAAGTGGTTTCTAATGGTGCCAATTGCTCTTACTTTTGTTGATTGTATTCTTACACTGAGCTTTAGCCATCTGGTTATTCCAAATGTTGGCAGAAATGGTAGTCCCTGATCCCTGATTGCTTCAGCCTGCTGGTTTTCTGTAGTGAAGGGTGTCCTCCAGAGATGCACATAGAGCTTAAGGAGGACTGAAGCGGTGATGGTTGGAGGTCTCTGTTTGCCCTGGCCTCCAGGGATTCAGGTGAAATTGTGCCCTGGGTAATGGGAGTATAGATATTTCAGGTCAGAGCTTGCTAGTACTGGGTTTGCCTAGATGTGTTAGCTGGGAATTGGGGTCAAGTTATTACCTGGTGGTTTCTGGGACTGTGGTTAGAGATGTGGACTGGAAGATGGAACACAAGTGGGACAGAGCAGTTCTTGTGGCTACTATAGTTGCTGAGGTACACTAATAATTTTGATAAGGGGTTTTGGCATTGCACACATTTTAAATAGCCTAAACTTTATTTCATATCACTAAACATATTCTAGAGTTCAAACTCAAATATCATATCAAATATTGATATGATGCATTCAAACTGTTTTAATAATAATTTCAGGATGTGTGTTTATACAGACACACATTAAATGTATTTTAATCTGTAATTCTATTACCCTCAGTAAGGTTTAAACAGCTTTATAGAGTAGTTTTAATACTAGTGAGAATATTTCAATTTTATTTATAGCCTTAAAAATTGAGAAACTCCCATTCATTTTTCTTTAATTTTGCCAGGAACTGTAATATAAATTTTTAGTAATCATATCTGAGAAAATCCCAGGTGAGAGTGACTAAACCCATATTAAGCATATAATTTGTTTTGTCAACCTTCTAAACATGTATTCTCTGTAAGCCATTTATATGATCTTATCAATTCTTCTCTCTGGATGAAATATTTCTCAGAAGTGTATTAAAGTTCTTTATGTGCTAAGGAAAAACAGGCCTTAGCATGCCTAGAAACACCTTGACAAGGACCTAAGTTTTGTCTAGTGCTTTATATTTCAAAAATTGAACCCTGGTAGACTCCCAGTGTAATAATGTGTTATTTTTTTAAGATGTACTCAAAACTACTATGCATGACAACTGTAATTTTCCATCTAAACTCCAAGCACTAATTCCTTGTCAAAGGCTGCCATTCATTTTTTTTTTCAGATGGAATAAACCTGGAAAGTGGATCCTTGTAATTAGAAGGTGTCAGTCTGAAGACTATCTGTGATCTGATTCTGTGACTATCATTTTAATATATAAATATTCTTACTTTCCTTTATTGATACAGATAAATAATGGTAATGACTTCTCACAGTTACTCTAGGCATATCACCTCATCATAGTTTGCTACAGAACAACAGAGTTGATAATTAAGGGAACAGACTCTTCAAGAAACCCTATGGCCATCTATGTACAACAACACCTGTGTTAATTTCTTCTTCAATCAAATTGAAATGCATTTCCCTGATTACAGGTAGGCACAATTCAGAATTTTAAGTAAGTGAATAAAAATAGCTCCCATTTATGGCTGAGCATTCCACTGACATTTATTCTTTGCACATTGATAAGTTGTGAGATTCTAAGTTAACAGTTGTTCGCTATAGGAAGAAACTTCCCAGGTTAAGCCTGAGAGCCCCACTAATCTATGAGCATAGAGATTTGAATTAGACACCATTAGTTTGATATTGTATTCCTTTAGCAAAGTAATAGTAACAGGGTTACACTGTGTAGTTGTGAGTCCCAACCCTGTATTCTTGGCAAGATTTACGGTAGTAGACATTCATTTCCTCTTGTGAAGCTTGCCTATATTACTTACCCTACCCACCCTCCAAAGCTCAGAGACAGAAGAAGTTAGGAAGATTTTAAGATCCAGAGCTTAAGGAGAACTGAAGTGAAACAGCATTGTCTGGATGTAATAAGACCACTAAACTTACAAAATTACAGTGACTGTGGTTGCCTACATAAGACCTGCATAATATCAAGTCAATAACAATTTATTTGAAGGTTTGGTCCCTGGTATGACAACCATACTTCAGCATATGGCTCCAACTCATAAATGTATAGGAAGCACAAAATGAACCTAGGTAGATTGTTCAAATAATTTAAGAAGAAGATAAAATATTGGGAATGAGTTGACTCTTTGGCATGACTATGAAGGAGAAGTAGGAGTGATATAGTAAAAATACAATGTATAAAGTTGTCAAGGAATTGCTAAAACATCATAAAAATGTATATTCCACTCATATTTGCAAATATGAAGCAGCTCACAGTTGCCGAGCTTTGCTGTTTGAACACTTTGGTTGACAACTAAAATTCTTGATACTTGTGACTTCGTTTGTCATCTGTCATTATTCAATCGCAGTAGCTTATAGGAAGTCATCTAGCTTGGTATCATAAAAATAGTTAACCTGAAATAAATATGGACCTATCAAAACTATTGGCTCTCTCCTCAACTACCATAAACAACTGCAGCAATAAAATAAAATAAAAACTTCTTTCACTTTTCTACCACAACAGCTCAATTCTATAACCTAGTATAATTTATAATATATCCAATCATTAAAACCCTGTAATTTTATCAAAAATATTTGTAGTCATTCTGCTTTCTCCATCTCTATTAAAGACCAGGATATGGAATGTCTCTACTCTTTTCACTGGGAAATGAACAAGGTGATCATAAGATCACCTGATTTACTACATATTTTCTTGTGCATATGTATGCATGTCCATATTTATGTTCACATTCGCTTTCCATATAAACCAAGGTACATTATTCTCTTAATTGGCTTGGTATTTTAATAAGATAGACTGGTTCTCAATGGTAGTCTCCAAGGCCTGATACTATTACTAATGCTATATTGTGCTTGCAGACAGGAAACTAGCATGACCATTCTCTGAGAGGCCCAACAGGCAGCTGACTGAAACAGGTGCAGATGCAAACGCTTAGCCATCAGACTGAAGTTGGGGACAACTGAGTTTGAATAAGGGAAAGCCTGGAAGAAGCTGAGGAGGATGCTCATTGGAAGACCAACAGTCTCAACTAACCTGGATGCCTAAGACCTCTTGGAATGAGCCACCACCAACCAGGACTAGGCAACATACACGAGCTGATGCAAGGCTTACAACCATATACAGCAGAGGGCTGCCTGGTCTGGCCTCAAGTGGGAGACGATGTGCCTAACTCTCAAGAGACCTGAGGCCCCATGGAGTGGAGAAGCCTAGCATAGGGGGCATTCTCTTAGAGACAGGGGGAGAAGGAATGTGATTACAAACTCTGGGATAGTGGACCAGGAGAGGAACAATGACTGGATTGTAAAAAATTACATAAAAGTAATTTTTAAAAAAGCATTAAAAAAGTAAGGTGACTAGTTCTCATAAAATATTTACAGTGCAATTTTTTGAGAGATGGATTTAAATATTTTTAAGATAGAGATATTATTTTCCAATTTATGCTAAACCATTGTAAAACCTTTATTTCCATATCTCTGGTTCTAAATACAATTCCTCTATACAGCAACCAAAAAAACTTCTAAAGACAGATATAGTACTTTATTAATCTGCGTAAAACCCTTCTGTGACTTCATATTACTTGTTAGTAAATTACTAATTGCTTACCATTGCTTCTCAGAAATTAGAAAAGCTGACCCTGACCTATTTGGATGAACTCACTTCAAACTTGCACTGCAGATAATCACTGTCCAGCCAGAATGGCTACTCTTCATTTCCTAGAATAGGAAGCTCTATGCTTCCTCATGGTTTATGCCTATAGCTTCTGCTTAGAAAATTATTTCCACTTATCTGCACATGACTGGAGCTTTCATTCATTTTATCTTAGTTCAAATATTACCTACTGAGACAGAATATGAAATTTTAAGTTATTTTAAAATATATTGCTTTCCTTCCCAGCTAGTCACTGTACTTATTTACTTTATAGAACTTGGTTTCAGCCCCAAACATTTCTGTCCACTTACTTATCATATTTTAATCCTAGTTCTTCCTGCATCAAAATATTAACCTAATAGAACTGAGAGTGCCCCACTGTTATCTCTAAAAACCAAAAGTGATACTTGCTACAAAGTAATTATACACTACATATTTTATGTATTTATTCATTCTGTTTAGTTTGTGGGTGAAGTCCACCTTTGGAATTGTATTCTTACAAAATTCCTGTGTGAAAACCTTTATTATTTATGTTTACATTTGCAACAATCCTTCAGGACATATTTAAATTTAAAGAATGCTCTAAGAGTGGACCCCTGATTTGATAGAACATGCCACCCTATAAAAAGATTAAGGGTTGTCCTTCTTTATACTCTCATCTCCAACAGAAGGAGTCAACAAACCAACCCTTATTATTTTCCTGAACTTAGACTTTCTAGCTTCCAAAATTTCCACAAAACAAATTTGTTTTCATAGTCATAGAATTTGTGGTATATTTTTGGTATAGGAGCCTAGGTTAGTTGTTTGTTTGTTTGTTTGCTTGCTTGTTTTTCTGTTGCTCTGATAAATATCATGACCAAAAGTGGCTTGGGAAGAAAAGGTTCACTTTAGATTGTGTCCCAATCACAATCCACCATGAAGGAAAGTCAGGTACAGGAACCTGAAGACAGAAACTGAAGTAGAGGCCACAGAGGAATTCTGCTTACAAGGCTGATTACTCCAGTGTTGCTAAATTTGCAACCTACTAAGGACCACCTACTAAGAAGGGGTACTGTCCACAGTAGGGGGAATTCCCACAATAATCATCAACACAAAAAAGTCTCACCTATTTGCCTATATGCCAATCTGATGTGGGTATTTTCTCAATTGAGGTTTCCTCTTAGATACTTCTAGCTTGTATCAAGTTGAAAACAAAAATAAAAAACAATTACAACCACAACAAAACTAACCAACAGATAACCTGAGGTAAACCAAGTGCAGGTCTACAAACATGTGTACCTTCTTCCATTCAGTTAAAAATATGTGATTAGGCCCTAACAAGACAGTTAAAATGTAGTGTCATATTTTATTTTTTATTTGTAAATATTACATTCTCGAGAATTATAGCAATGATATTATTTTTTAAGAGATGGAAAAGAGGCAAATGAATGGTACTAGAAAATATCATACTAAATGAGGTAACCCAGTGGCAAAAGAACACATATGGTATGCACTCACTGGTAAGTGGATATTAGCCCGAAAGCTTAGGATACCCAGGGACAAAAACAGACCACATAAAGCTCAAGAAGGAGATCAAAGTGCGGATGGTTCCTTCAGTCCTTCCTAGAAGGGGGGATAAAATACTCACAGGAGGAAATACAGAGACAAAGTGTGGAGCAGAGACTGAGGAAAGGCCATCCAGAGACTGTATTGGGAGATTGCCCCACCTGGGGATCCTCCCCATATACAGATACTAAACCAAGACACTATTGGCTATTGCAGATGCCAAGAAGTGCTTGCTGAGAGGAGCCTGATATAGCTGTCTCCTGAGAGGCTCTGCCAGAGACAGAAATATAGATGTTGATGCTCACAGCCAACCATTAGATTGAGCACAGTGTCCCCAGTGGAGGAATTAGAAAAAGGACTGAAGGAACTGAAGGGGTTTGCAACCCCACAGGAAGAACAGCAGTATCAACCAACTAGATATCCCAGAGCTCCCAGGGACTAAACCACCAATCAAGGAGTACACATGAAGCAATACATGACTCCAGGTGCATAATATGTAGAAGAAGATGGCTTTGTCGAGCATCAGTGGGAAGAAAGGTCCTTGTTCCTGTGAAAGCTGAATGCCCCAGTGTAGGGGAATGCCAGGGCAGGGAAGTAGGAAGGGGTAGGTGGGTGGATAGGTGGTGGAGCACCCTCATAGAAGCAGGGGAATGGGGGATGGGATAGGGGGTTTCTGAAGGGGAAACAAGTAAAGGGGATAACATTTGAAATGTAAATAAATAAAATAGCCAATAAAAATAAAAATAAACAGATTAACAAAAAGAAATTGAACAAACTGATGAACTATAATGGGGCAATAAAATTTAAATGGCTCTTCTTTTCCTGTGTCCAGATCTCTGAAATGCTTTACATTCAGCTTAAGTGCTTTCTTCTCCTTCTATCTTTCCAAGCACAATTAATCACTCCCTTAATACTCCCCAAGTCCCTCACATAGACTTTTATGTGGTATCGATTCCATTCTCCCCTGCTGCCAAGGCTATTTGTTAACATCTGGATCTCTCCCGATGCAATATAAAATGCTTTGGCATCAAGCCTCTACCTTGGTTTCTATATCTTAGTATCTAACTCAGACTTGCACACAAGTGATGCTGGAAGAGGTTTTTTTGAGTGAATGAGTAAATAAAAACTGAAAATAAATAATTAAGCACATGGAAAGTGGGATTTCAGCACTAATACAAGAATCAAGGAGATTCTGCTTAATTTCCTTGGATATATTTCTGAATAATATTATAATTGTAGTTCTAAAAAAATAACATTAACAAATTTGAGGACTCAAGAAAGGTGACTAGAAACACATTTCAGTGTATGCATAAATATTCTTATTACATGTGTGTGTTTGTGTGCTAACAGTATAATCAATTTTTGATGAAAGAGATTATAATTAACTCTGGATAATGATGCGAGGCATTCTCTGGCTAGTATTGCACTAGCACAATTCTATTCCTAGTTTTTAGTTTTTGATTGTAGTGGCGATGGTGTCTTTTGTTATATCCTGACTCAACCACAATTTTTCTTCTCTCCACTCCTCCTTCAGAAAAGAAAGGAAGTATCCAAATGATTCAGCCAAACATGGCATAACAGGTTGTTACTATTACACTAGGCACAAACCCTCAGATCAAGTATGGATGAAGCAACCTGGTAAGAGGAATAGGGTCCCAAGGAAGACAAAAGAGTCAGAGATACATTTCCACTCCCACTTTTAGAAATCTCACAAGAACAGCAAGCTGCATAGTCATAACATATGTAGAAGACCCAGATCAGATTCATATAGGCTTCTTGATTGTCACTTTATAAGCCTGTATAGTTAGTTGATTCTGTGGATCATCTTTTCATGTCTTTGATCCCTCTGGCTCCCACAATCCCTCCTCTCCCACTTCTACAGGGTTCTCCAAATAGGAAGGAAATCAATGAGAATCTCCAATCTGGGTTTTTCCTCCAAATCATGTTCGGCTATGAATCTCTGCTAACAGTTGGTCAGGCTCTGATCTGTGGATAATGCAAAATATCATTAGGAATTATTTTTTGACTTATTATTTTTGGCCAGTCACGTTTTGTTCTATCTTAGGCCTCTGGGCTATCCAGCCTCTGGTTCCTGGTCTTTAGGCAGTGTCAGGCATGGGCTCCTTCTCATAGCATGGATCTCAAGTTTAACCAGTCATTGGTTGACTACTCCTACAAAATCTATGCCACTATTTTCCCAGAACATCTTGCAGGTAGGACAAATTGTAGTTAAAAGTTTTTCTGTGTGAGTTTATATTCCAGTCTCACTACTAGCAACCCTTCCTGGTTACAGATGGCCAGTTGAGGCTGTGTACACCCCATTATTAGGAGTCTTAGCTAGAGTCATTCTTGTAGATTCCAGGGATATTCCACTGTATTCACTTTCAACATTACTTCCCCAAAATGTTCTTCAATTCCAGTAATCTCTCCCAATACTCTCCCCCCTGCATCCTCCCCTCACTTGCTTGATCTCTCCTGTTCCCATTTAAACCCTCCCCCATTCCACCTGTAAAATATATTCTATTTCCTATTCATTTATAGCTCTTAAGAATAATTCTAGAACATGGTAAATTTCAATATTCTATGATAATGGAAAACTGGATGGATCATATTGGACTTTGTACCACTTAGAAACAGAAAGTCAATTAATGCTTTAACCCACATTTCCCAGTATACGAAACTCAAAGCAGACTGCTTCTCAGGGCATTTTTGCAAAGCAAATGGGATATTCATGTTAAAACTCCAAATACCCTGGAAGATACTCTTTATCTTAGGAGGGCTGACTAATTCATATCTTAGGCTACTATTTGCTATCTATATGCAATTTGTAAAATTACTATATTTAACTTGTTATGTAAAGAGATGTATTGTCAACAAGGGCATGTAAGTTAATATCAAGTATATAAGGAGCCTGCTTCACAAACTATCTTCTTGAACAGTTGCTTTCCAGGTGATTAAAACACACCTATTAGTAATCTGATTAACCTCATCTTCTTGTCTTTTCTATTCTGCAAAATGAATTCTCCTAGAATGTTTTGAGGCTTGACTTAGTGATCATTTACATACTTCCTCTTAGCATTTCCCCACCATAGTGAATAGTTGAATAATTAACAAGTATATAACTTTGTTTGGGTATTGTAAGAAATCACCACAATCACTTAATTCCAAGTGAGTATTTGTCAGTTGTGGAGGTTAAACATCCACGATGGTTGTCAAGACATCATTTTGAGTAGAGGATCCAAAGAACCACTATCCTTGCATTTCTGTGCTGGCAGAGGTAACCACTGTATAGCTCGTGATCCTATTCTAGCAATGACATCTCTTCAAGTGCTGTTCACTTTCCTTTTCTTACTTTGATTTACAGATTTCTTTTATAGGCAAAAATATACAAAAATATTTTTATTAAAAATTTTTAAAATGTATTCTGATTATGGTTTCTCCTCTTCCAACTCCTCCAAAATCCTCCTCACTTCCCCCATGACCCACACCCTTTCTTCTATCTCTTGTTACAATACAAGTAATAATAATAATAATAATAATAATAATAATAATAATAATAATACAAAGAAATCAGCAAAATGAAGGAAGCAAACAAACTAAAGAAAAAGGACCAAATTACAAAAACACATATTGATGCAGAGATATGCATAGAAATCTCATAAAAATACAGAACTAAAGAAATGATATATATACAAGATCTATAATGAGAATTTTGATTTCTTTAAAGTCACAGAAATGTTATGGAAATATTTTTGTTTTAATGCAAGATGTGGTACATGGTGTGCTTTAGATTGTTCACAGCAGTGGACTATGATTTGCTTGTCCTCTAGCTGGAGCATTATTTTGCCGTCTGCAGACACTTTGGGGAATGTATGAAGTTTGGAATTCTGCGGACTCTTAAAAGGGTATAAAACTGGAAGAGACTCAAGAGGGATGAGGCAGCTGATGCTACTCCAGCTGCTGCTCTTGCTGCTTTATGGTTGGTGGTTGCTGTTTGCTGGTTGGTGGTTGCTTGTTGCTCCTCCCTAGTTGCAGGAATAGATAACCTGATAATAATGAAGATCAAAATTGATGCAAGGAACTCGATATCCCTAACCGTAAGGAAGTAGTCTAATGATATTGATGCCCCCATTCCTCTCTATCCTTATTTCTTTCCTATTTAGTGTTTGGAATTAGAAAGAATAGGGGTAAAAAAGGATAGTGGAAAGGACACTGTGGTTGGGACAAGCGGCAACCAACAGATCAAAAAAAGATCTTTACCAATCCTACAATAGAATAGAGCCTTATATCAAAATATACAAAAGAACTCAAAAAGTTAGACAAGAGGGGACAAATAACCCTATAAAAAATGGGGTTCAGAGCTAAACAAAAATTCACAGCTGAGGAATGCGAATGGCTGAGAAACACCTAAAAGAAATGTTCAACATCTTTAGTCATCAGGAAATGCAAATCAAAACAACCCTGAGATTTCACCTCACCAGTGAGAATGGCTGAATCAAAAACTCAGGTGACAGCAAATGCTGGCGAGGATGTGGAGAAAGAGGAACACTCCTCCATTGTTGGTGGGATTGCAGACTGGTACACCATTCTGGAAATCAGTCTGGAGGTTCCTCAGAAAATTGGACATTGAACCGCCTGAGGATACAGCTATACCTCTCTTGGACATATACCAAAAGATGCCCCAACATATAAAAAAGACACGTGCTCCACTATGTTCATCGCAGCCTTATTTATAATAGCCAGAAGCTGGAAAGAACCCAGATGCCCTTCAACAGAGGAATGGATACAGAAAATGTGGTACATCTACACTATGGAATATTACTCAGCTATCAAAAACAACGACTTTTATGAAATTCGTAGGCAAATGGTTGGAACTGGAAAATATCATCCTGGTGAGGCTAATCCAATCACAGAAAGACATACATGGTATGCACTCATTGATAAGTGGCTATTAGCCCAAATGCTTGAATTACCTAGATGCCTAGAACAAATGAAACTCAAGACGGATGATCAAAATGTGAATGCTTCACTCCTTCTTTAAAGGGAACAAAGAATACCCTTGGCAGGGGAAGAGAGAGGCAAAGATTAAAACAGAGACTGAAGGACACCCATTCAGAGCCTGCCCACATGTGGCCCATATATATACAACCACCAAAATAGACAAGATGGATGAAGGAAAGAAGTGCAGCAGTGTAGATCGCTCCTAAGAGACACAGCCAGAATACAGCAAATACAGAGGCAAATGCCAGCAGCAAACCACTGAACTGAGAATAGGACCCCGTTGAAGGAATCAGAGAAAGAACTGGAAGAGCTTGAAGGGCTCAGACCCCATATGTACAACAATGCCAAGCAACCAGAGCTTCCAGGGACTAAGCCACTACCTAAAAGACTATACATGGACTGACCCTGGACTCTGACCTCATAGGTAGCAATGAATATCTAGTAAGAGCACCAGTGGAAGGGGAAGCCCCTGGGTCCTGCTAGACTGAACCTGATGAACTAGACTGTTGGGGGGAGGCGGTAATGTGGGGAGGATGGGGAGGGGAACACCCATAAGGAAGGGCAGGGGGGAGGGGGATGTTTGCCCGGAAACCGGGAAAGGGAATAACACTCGAAATGTATATAAGAAATATTCAAGTTAATAAAAAAAAATAAAAAATAAAAGAACACACACACACACACAAGAAAAAAGAAGGATAGTGGAAATGGGACAAAACAAAAACAGTTATAGTTGACACTCAGATGTAGGGCATGGCAGAATGGGAAATCTGATTTCTAATGAGGTAAAGGGAATGGTAAAAAAAAAAAAGAGGGATGCATATTCTCTTTCAGGGTGTCAGCAATAAAATTTATTGTGGCATTATTCTCAGAGAAAATTTTCTGCTGCTTTTTCTTTTTCGTCTCCTCCTGTTTCCTTTATTCTGTTTCACAAAAGATTGGAAGAATGGATGAGCAATTAGAAAAGTTTCAAGTGCGAATGGAGGGACCTGAGAAACAAATAAACAAAAACGGTTAAAAATGGGAAAAACAAAAGATCATTTTACTCTCTTGATTCTGAAAGGGATGCAGAGCAGGCTGTGCAACTGGAAATATTGTAGATAGAAATACAAGCTGCTTGTATTTGGGAAGTGAGATGCAACAGAAAAGGGGAGAAAAGGGAACAATCTCCACCTCATTTACTAAGATTATACAAGGCTCTGGAGAAGCCTTTACTGACTTTTTTCAAAGACTGATTTTAGCTGTAAATAAGGCCTATTGTGAACCAGGACAGGTGTTGATAGAGACCCTTGCTTTTGAGAATATGAGTAATGAATGTAAAGGAGTAATTAGACTAATAAAGGTGTGGGCCTACTGTGAACCAGGACAGGTGTTGATAGAGACCCTTGCTTTTGAGAATATGAGTAATGAATGTAAAGGAGTAATTAGACTAATAAAGGTGTGGGCAGTGCCAATGGACAAGTGGGTAAGGGACACAACTGATGTTAGTTCTCTTAACTATCATGCTACTATTATAGGACAAGCAATTGCTAAAGGTCTAACATCTCAAAATGTCCAGTGTGTTAACTATGAGAAATTGGTGCTTGCTTCTAGAGAAGCAAGCAAGTCATTTCTAGTGACAATGGTTCCTTGAGATATAAATCAGAAAGAACAACTATGCTTCCCAGAGTTTGCAAGTGTTGTGGCAAGGAATACCATTGAACCAATGAGTGTAGGTCCAAGAGAAATATCCAAAGCAATTGGATATATCCAATTGGGAAATAAAATGGGGAGTTTTGCAGCATGAGGCCCTGTAGCAAAAGATATAAGCCATTTCCCTTTTGCCTTGCAAGAAATAACAAAGAGGCAGAAAAACCACAAGTAAGTATTGCTGATCTCATACATGCTACTGTAGGAAGTACTACTCTAAACTTGGCCACACATAAACCTCTTACCCTTTTCCCCCAAGAAAAATTGAAGTTATAAAATAACAACTGCGGTTTTGGCCCCTTTGCCCCAGAGACAATAAGGATGATCTTAGGAAGAACTGGATTGACTTCCCTTGGATTCATTGTGCATCCAGGAATTATAGCTGCAATTTCATAGAAAAAATGAAAATTATGGCCTACACAAAAATAAAATGCAAATTAACACAGGTGATAAGAATGTTTAGCTGCTGTTGTTTCTCTATATTAAGTGCAAAGCCACTATAGTAGGAAGAACAGGGTGGTTTTGAAGTACCAGAAAATATGTGTTCTGGCAAACAGTGGTTATGATCACAGGCCAAATTTAAAATTGCAAGTAAATGATGTTGAATAGAAGGTTTGGTGAAAGCAGGTGCTGATGTGACTATCATTTCACATTCAGAATGTCTGCTTTAAAATGTTCATACACAGTTCTTGGAATCAGAACGTTATCTGAAATATAATAAAATATCCAACAGGTTAAATGTATGGAACCTGAAATTCAAACAGGGTTGATAAGGCTTGTGTGGCTGACATACTCATAAAGTTATGAGGAGGGAATCCTTTACAACAATGGGGTATTCAATATTCCGGAGACAGCTGATGAGGAAATTAGTAGTGAGCTATAGATGCTTCTAGAGAAGATACTGGAGTATATAATCAAAAACAATCCCAGGATGTGTCAATTGTCCAAATACATCATAGATGTGGACTTTCCAAATTTTTATGGAGGGGAGGACTGCTCAAATACCAAAAGCTAGGCTAACCTTAAAATGGTTGATAGAAAAACCCTACATGGGTAGACTAGTTGCTATTAATAAGGAAAATGTACAGGTACATGAACAGCTGGTACAAGAGCAGCTGGAGGTTCAAAATATCGGAGAGTCTACCAGTCCATGGATTGACTGTGTATTTGTTATTAAACAGAAATAAAAAAATGAATAAAGTTAACAGATTTAAGAGCAGTGAATAGAGTAATATAGCCAAGGGGTCCATTACAGACTGGAATTCCTTTACCTTATTTATTAGCTAAGCCATGACTTACAATAGTAATTTAATCAAAAGATTGATTTTTCAAAATCCCCTTGCATGAGAAGGATAGGGAAAGGCTTGTTTATAACAATGGCTGACTAGTAAAAAGATATTACTGGAAAATATTTCCATAAAGAATGTTAAATAGTCTAAATTTTTGTCAATATTTTGTGCAATAACCACTGAATTAATTCATAGGTAATTTCCTCAGTCCATTATGTATCTTTACATGAATGATATTTTGTTGGCTACTCCTAACACAGATACTTTGGGAAAAAAAATGAGGAAGCACAAATAATTCTGCCATTCCGACGGTTACAGAATATTCTTGAAAAAAATACACAGGAAAAAACTCTTTTAACAATTTGGGTTATTACTGGAGGCCTGAACAGCAAGTGGAATGAGCTGAGGTGGTACACAGAGTTGGAAAAAGTCCAAAAAATCTGATAACCTCTGACCCTGTAACTCTAGCTGTACTGGGGATGTGGGTAAAAGCTGATGGCTTCTGGAAATTTAACACTCTCTTGCTTATTTCGTGGCTGGAAACTGGTGGCTTTGGGTGATTAACATATCTTTTAGTGGTGCAGAATTAGGTAGAGGATTTATTGTTATACCTCTGTTTTCTGGAAGCAGCCAGGAGTCCCTCACTGGTCAGTCAGAAGACTCAGAACTCACTAAACCTTGTGAACCAGGAAGGAGAGAAAGAAGTCACTCATACAAACAACATGCATATCAGGTGAAGCAAAAAAATGGTTTTACACTCTTTTTTTATTTTTTTCCCACATGGAGAAGTTTAACGAGAGAAGAAGAGGAGAGAAGAAGAAAGGAGGCCGGGCCTGGACACATGGAGAGAAGGAGTGGGGTGTAGAGAGAAAGGACAGGGAAGAGAGGAAGAGCAGGAAAGAGATGAGAACAAAGAGCACTCTTTCTTATTAATTTCAGTTTTTTATAAATTTTAGACAAAAGTTCTTTATGTAAGAAAGAACTACTTCATATGTAAAATGTTACAAAGGGAAAGATTTAAATCATCTACACAGACAAATATGATCAAGTGAACACACACACACACACACACACACACACACACACACACACATATTCTGGTCAGGCCTGACCAACTCTTTCATCTATACAAGTACTCATATTTACCTACACATAGACAAACAAACATATAAACATATACATTTGGTGGCTAGAAGTGAGCCCCAAATGCCACATAATCATATTAAGATGGATAGATGGAACACAGCTTCCAAGATAACTCTTTATTCTTATTCTCTGGCCTTTTAATAGATGAAAGTTCTTAGAAAATATTATCGATACAGTGTGATACACAAAGGGAGTTATAGAAGAATGTTGATATTAAGTTCAAAGGAGTGCTTCATTCTTTAAGTATAGGTGCAAAGCAAAAGTTTCACGTGGTTTCACTTTATCATGGTGCACAACTGTCTGTGCCTTCATTCTTGGATCTGACCTAGAATGATTGTTTTTCTTTGATCACAAAATTTTCCCGTCTATTTCTCCTTTTAGTATAACTGTAAAAGCTAATTGTATGCCTTATTATGTAGACTTTATTTATTATTTTATGAGGAATGGGCACATTCTATTCTTCATTATAACTTTATTATGTCTTTCTGGTAAAATAACTAAAATTGTTTCTTAAACCTTTCTTCCTAAAGTTCTTTGAATCAGGTTAAGAATTCTATAAAATCATTAATTTATCTCAATTTTATTAATTTATGAAAGCTCACTTTTATGTTGATTGCAGAAAATTTGAAATAGGGTAGGCTAATGCCAAGAAATTCTTAAGCTATGTTATAGTGACAGAAAATGAGTATCAGCTGCAAGAAGCAATCGTGAGATGAAGTCTCTTGGTACCTGGCCTCTCAGAACTCAATCACCTTAGATCATGCAAAAAGGTGGGACACCTCCAGAAAAGTCACCTGGTATCCTTAGCCTCTCCTAGCTCCTGAAAGGTTAGAAAATAAGTCAACAAAATTTCAACCACCAAAGTCACAGATGAGAAGAAATCAGCAGCAAACTCAATTATTTTCAAAAATTAATGAGAGGTATTAATAGACTATGACCTATAATTGGATTAACTACTCAAGGGTTAGCAATTTGTTTCAAACATTTCAAGGTGATTCAAGTATAAATAGTCCAAGCCAGTTAAAAGATGAAGAAGAGATACCATTAACTCAGGTTGAACAAAGACTGAGGAGAGATGTGTGTATGAATCCAATAGATCCCAAGCTTGATTCTATTTGATTATTTTTCTCTAAACTCATTCTCCAGCTGGCTCCTCATGTAAGGGCAAGATAGTATTATGGAATGGGTTTTTCTACCACATAAATGAAATAAAACAATTAAAAACTTATATAAAATGCTTCTGGTTTAATCATAATGGTAGAATATGACAATTGTTAGGAACAGACCCAGCTGAGATTATAGTGCTTTTTACTAATTCTGATATTATATTTTTTATGGTACTCAGAGAAGATTGAAAAAGAGTTTATGGCAACTATTTGAGAGAAATTAGCAATAAATATCCTTAAAATGTCTTCATTTATTAAAAGAAACTAACTGGATCCCCCCATGTGTTATAAAGAGAATGCCAATTCCTAAAGCACCTACTTTATATCTTGATGCACATAATTTGAAAATGACAAACTGAGATCAGACAAAAAGAAACAGAGTAAATTAAAGCCCATATACAGAAGTTTAAAAATAACAGTTGTATGCAATCTTTATGATATTGTTTGATTTTCCTGAATTTCTTAAGGTAATTACTGACTCTCAACATACAGAAAGAATTTGTTTTCATGCAGAAACTAGTGAATTTATTCTAGATATTTCATAATTTAACTTGTTAACTATGCAACTGCAATTATCAGAAATAGAACTATCCATTATACATAACCTATATTCAATCTCATACAGGCATGCATAGTCTATTAGCACAGGAAAATTAAGAAATTGATCAATTATGAATGTAAATATGCTAGATGCCTCAAATTGCATTAAAAACACCATGTTAGCAGTAAAAGTTTAAAGAGAAAAATTTCTATCACTTGGCAACAAGCCAAGGAAATTATAAGAAAATGTCCTATGTGTTCTTAGTATAACCAAACACTGTTACCTGCTGGAAGTAAACCAAGTGGTACCAATAGAAATGAAATATGGTAGATGGACATACTTCATTTTCCAGAAATTGGAAAACTAAAATTTGTACACCATATACCACTGATGCATATTCAGGTATTAAATAAGCAAATGCCTTGAGTTCTGAAAAGACTAATTCTACAATTACATATTTTTTTGGAAATAATGGCTACTATGGGAATAACTTCACAAATTAAGGCTGAAATGCCCTCTGTGTATATCTCCAGTAAGATGAAACAATTCTTTGAACATTATGGGTACACCACACCAACCAACAAGTAAAGCAGTCATAGAAAGATCTAATCAAACTTTAAAAGAAATGCTTATAAAACTAAAAGGAAAAATAAATACAAAACAGGTATGTTTATAAACTTAATAATGTTTTGTTAACTTTGGAAATTTTTAATACTAGTGAGAAACAAACAATTACAGCTGAGAGACCCTGGATTATATTTTAAAAAATGTGAAATTAAAGCGGCATATATATATATTATAAGGATGTGTTAATATCAGAAAGGAAGCCTTCAGAAATTTTGAGTTGGTGAAACAGTTTTGTATAAGTTTCAATAGAAGAAAGCTATGGATATCATCAAAATGTATAAAATTTAGAACTGAGCAGAAGAGTTCTCCTTAAAACCTTTGCATCGGGTTGGGGATTTAGCTCAGCGGTAAAGCGCTTGCCTAGCAGACGCAAGGCCCTGGGTTCAATCCCCAGCTCTGGAAAAAAAAAAAAAACCTTTGCATCAAATCTGAAAAGTATTTGAATTATAGAAAATGTCCTTTTATAATTTCTCACTAATCACATCACAATTCATGGCCCAAAACAGAAACAGAAAAATATACTGAGAATTTGGGTTTCTTGAAAAACACATAAATGCTATGGGATTATATTTCTGTTTTACTCCCAGGAGAGGGATATGGGGCTGCTTTAGTTTGTCCACAGCAGCTATAATTTGCGTCATGCTCTAGCAGGGGAATGATTTTGCCAGCTGCAGACATTTTTTACAAGTGTGTGACATTTGAAATTCTGGGAACAAGTCTTGAGACAATATAAAACTGCTAGAGTCCATAAAGGGATGAAGCTACCCCTCTTCCTCCAGATGCTGCTCTTGCTGCTTCAAGATTGATGGTTTCTACTCCTTCTATGAAGCCACAATTACTCTTATACCTAAACCACACAAAGACCCAACAAAGAAAGAGAACTTCAGACCAATTTCCCTTATGAACATTGATTTAAAAATACTCAACAAAATTCTGGCAAACCAATCAAGAGCACATCAAAACAATCATCCACCATGATCAAGTAGGCTTCATCCCAGGCATGCAGGGGATGGTTTAATATCTGGAAAACCATCAACGTGATCCATTATATAAACAAACTGAAAGAACAAAACCACATGATCATTTCATTAGATGCTGAAAAAGCATTTGACAAAATTCAACACCCCTACATGATAAAAGTCCTGGAAAGAATAGGAGTACAAGGCCCATACCTAAACATAGTAAAAGCCATATACAGCAAACCAGTTGCTAACATTAAACTAAATGGAGAGAAACTTGAAGCAATCCCACTAAAATCAGGGACTAGACAAGGCTGCCCACTCTCTCCCTACTTATTCAATATAGTTCTTGAAGTTCTAGCCAGAGCAATCAGACAACAAAAGGAGATCAAGGGGATACAGATCGGAAAAGAAGAAGTCAAAATATCACTATTTGCAGATGATATGATAGTATATTTAAGTGATCCCAAAAGTTCCACCAGAGAACTACTAAAGCTGATAAACAACTTCAGCAAAGTGGCTGGGTATAAAATTAACTCAAATAAATCAGTAGCCTTCCTCTACAAAAAAGAGAAACAAGCCGAGAAAGAAATTAGGAAACGACACCCTTCATAATAGACCCAAATAATATAAAAATACCTCGGTGTGACTTTAACCAAGCAAGTAAAAGATCTGTACAATAAGAACTTTAAGACACTGAAGAAAGAAATTGAAGAAGACCTCAGAAGGTGGAAAGATCTCCCATGCTCATGGATTGGCAGGATTAATATAGTAAAAATGGCCATTTTACCAAAAGCGATCTACAGATTCAATGCAATCCCCATCAAAATACCAATCAAATTCTTCAAAGAGTTAGACAGAACAATTTGCAAATTCATCTGGAATAACAAAAAACCCAGGATAGCTAAAACTATCCTCAACAATAAAAGGACTTCAGGGGGAATCACTATCCCAGAACTCAAGCAGTATTACAGAGCAATAGTGATAAAAACTGCATGGTATTGGTACAGAGACAGACAGATAGACCAATGGAACAGAATTGAAGACCCAGAAATGAATCCACACACCTATGGTCACTTGATTTTTGACAAAGGAGCCAAATCCATCCAATGGAAAAAAGATAGCATTTTCAGCAAATGGTGCTGGTTCAACTGGAGGTCAACATGTAGAAGAATGCAGATCGATCCATGCTTATCACCCTGTACAAAGCTTAAGTCCAAGTGGATCAAGGACCTCCACATCAAACCAGACACACTCAAACTAATAGAAGAAAAACTAGGGAAGCATCTGGAACACATGGGCACTGGAAAAATTTCCTGAACAAAACACCAATGGCTTATGCTCTAAGATCAAGAATCGACAAATGGGATCTCATAAAACTGCAAAGCTTCTGTAAGGCAAAGGACACTGTGGTTAGGACAACGGCAACCAACAGATTGGGAAAAGATCTTTACCAATCCTACAACAGATAGAGGCCTTATATCCAAAATATACAAAGAACTCAAAAAGTTAGACCAAGGGAGACAAATAACCCTATTAAAAATGGGGTTCAGAGCTAAACAAAGAATTCACAGCTGAGGAATGCCGAATGGCTGAGAAACACCTAAAGAAATGTTCAACATCTTTAGTCATCAGGAAATGCAAATCAAACAACCCTGAGATTTCACCTCACACCAGTGAGAATGGCTAAGATCAAAAACTCAGGTGACAGCAAATGCTGGCGAGGATCTTGGAGAAAGAGGAACACTCCTCCATTGTTGGTGGGATTGCAGACTGGTACAACCATTCTGGAAATCAGTCTGGAGGTTCCTCAGAAAATTGGACATTGAACTGCCTGAGGATCAGCTATCCCTCTCTTGGGCATATACCCAAAAGATGCCCCAACATATAAAAAAGACACGTGCTCCACTATGTTCATCGCAGCCTTATTTATAATAGCCAGAAGCTGGAAAGAACCCAGATGCCCTTCACCAGAGGAATGGATACAGAAAATGTGGTATATCTACACAATGGAATATTACTCAGCTATCAAAAACAACGAGTTTATGAAATTTGTAGGCAAATGGTTGGAACTGGAAAATATCATCCTGAGTGAGCTAACCCAATCACAGAAAGACATACATGGTATGCACTCATTGATAAGTGGCTATTAGCCCAAATGCCTGAATTACCCTAGATGCCTAGAACAAATGAAACTCAAGACGGATGATCAAAATGTGAATGCTTCACTCCTTCTTTAAAAGGGGAACAAGAATACCCTTGGCAGGGAAGAGAGAGGCAAAGATTAAAACAGAGACTGAAGGAACATCCATTCAGAGCCTGCCCCACATGTGGCCCATATATATACAGCCACCCAATTAGACAAGATGGATGAAGCAAAGAAGTGCAGAAGTGTAGATCGCTCCTGAGAGACACAGCCAGAATACAGCAAATACAGAGGCGAATGTCAGCAGCAAACCTCTGAACTGAGAATAGGACCCCCGTTGAAGGAATCAGAGAAAGAACTGGAAGAGCTTGAAGGGGCTCGAGACCCTATGTACAACAATGCCAAGCCACCAGAGCTTCCAGGGACTAAGCCACTACCTAAAAGACTATACATGGACTGACCCTGGACTCTGACCTCATAGGTAGCAATGAATATCCTAGTAAGAGCACCAGTGGAAGGGAAGCCCTGGGTCCTGCTAATACTGAACCCCCAGTGAACTAGACTGTTGCAGGGGAGGGCGGCAATGGGGGAGGGTGGGGAGGGGAACACCATAAGGAAGGGGAGGGGGAGGGGATGTTTGCCGGAAACCAGAAAGGGAATAACACTAAAATGTATATAAGAAATATTCAAGTTAATAAAAAAAAAAAAAAAAAAAAAAAGATTGATGGTTTCTTGTTTGGAGCTAACTTTATGAAGATAACCTCTAATTAGAAGGAGGCAGTGTGAGGATATCGATCCCCCCCCCCTTTCCTCTCTAGCCTTCTTTCTCTCCTACCTAGTGTTGTGGACTTAGAACAGATCAGTGTGGAGAAGGGTTATAAAATCAGAAATCCATAAAGTAGGCAAAGAGACTGGCTGAAAAGAACCAGTAAAAGGAAAACAACATCTCTGACAAAGAGTTATGAGAAAAATAGCCCCCCCAATCCAACAAACATAAGCAAACAACAAAAACAACAAAGTTCCTTTCCTGTTGTCTGTCTATTACTTTGTTCAAAGACAGCCCTTAGCATTTTATATACCCAGTGAGCCTCCAGTGGGGAAAACAAAATTTTCCTTTGTGGGTGGTTCTCAGCTGGAACTACCTTCTAGAGTAGAAATGGGGGATGGTGTCGCCTTCTCTCAGCAAAGGGACTCCATGTAGTACAAATCTGTGCAGTCCCTCTGCATTCTCACAGTTTGTTGTTTCATATGTTTGTCAGTCTTGCTGTGTTTAGAAGTGGAGGTCTTCTCTCTCTCTCTCTCTCTCTCTCTCTCTCTCTCTCTCTCTCTCTCTCTGTGTGTGTGTGTGTGTGTTTGTGTGTGTGTTCTCCATCTCTGATAGCTCTTACAATCTTTCTGTCCCCTCTTCTACAAGATTTCCTGAACCCTGAGAGGAGGAATTTGATGGAGCGATGGAGAGATGCTACTTAGGACTGAGAGCTCCAAGATCTATCATTCTGCTGTATCCAGCCATGTATCTTAGTATTTTCCCATCTACTACAAGAGGAAGCTTTTCTAATGATAGTTATGCAACACAGATATATTAGAATATCATTAGGGGCCTTATACAATTCTTTAGCAGAATAATAGTATTCATTTTAATTTTTTGTTTGTTTGTCTGTTTGTTTGTTTGTTTCCCTGGATTACTGGACTATTTAGATGTAGGTTCTTGACCATCCAGCCAATATTGAAAATGGATCCATTTCATAGGGTAGACCTTAATTTAAATGTTAGTAATGTTAGTTGGTTACTCCCACAAGCTTTATGCCACTGTTGCACTAGTACATCCTTCAGGTAAGTCACCATTATAGACTAAAGGGTTTGGAACTTGGTTGATGGTGACCATAATCCTTTCATAGTGTTTAGAGTACTTTCTAATACAATAGACACTAGTCAGTAGGGGAGAGTTCTATGTAGGTATGCATTAAATTTCATTTTGTTCATTGCATTGTATAGGTGTACAATACTGTCTCAGCAATACAGTCTATCAGTTTGTGAGGACAACTTGCAATTGCCTTGATTGTATAGAATTTCTATAGGGTCCTTTTGGCCAACACTTTTATTACATGCAACAATATCGTGAAACTGGGGGGTTTCATTTGGTTGTGAGATTTTATTGGGTAGATGCTTTTTGCTAGCTCCATCATTTACCTGTGAATTTTATACTCCATTTTTAAGATCTGAGTAATATTTATTTGTGTAAATATATCATAAGTTCTTTATTCACTAGTCTCCTGACGAGCAATTGTGCCATTTCTAATCCCTGGATATTACAAATAAACAGTAATGAACATGGTTGGGCAAATGTCTCTGTAGTATGATATAGAGTTTTTTGATAATATTCCCAAGCATGATAAAACTAGATCGTGAAATGGATCTACTCTTCGCTTTCTGAGGAACCACAATACTATTTCTATATTAGTTCTACAAGTTCTCACTCCCACTCCTTGCCTCACATTCGCACCAACATGAGCAGTCATTTCTTTTATTGATCTTGGCCATTCTGACTGCTATCAGATAAAATTTCAAAGAAGTTTTTATTTGTATTTTCTTGATAACTCAGGGTGTTGAACAGTTCTATTAATGTTCATCTATTTCTGTTTTGTCTGCTATTTCAATAATATTCAAGATTTTCTTTTCTATCATACTCAATATACTTAGCCATAATTTGAAGGGTCTTTTGGGAGTAGTGAAAATTAAATTCTGTGCAGGGTAATAGGTGTGGGTCTATTTGGATTCTTTTACATGCAATCATCTAATTTGAGCAGCATCATTTGTAGAAGAACGTTTCTTTTTCCAGAGTGTGTTTTTGCCTTCTTCAATAAAAAAAAAAAAAAAATCAGGAGTCCATACGTGTGAGGACTTGTGTCTGGAAGTTTAGGTCAAGTCCATTGATCAGCATGTATGTTTTATGCAAATATCATACTGCTTTTTGTACTTTAGATCTTTATTGCAATTTGAGTTTGGGGATGTAATAAACCAATCAATTCTTTTATTATTTCAGAAGTGTTTCGCTATCCTGGGATTGTTTGTTTGCTTTTCTTATGAAACTGGTAATTGTTCTTCCAAGATCTGTGAAGAATTGTATTGAAACTTTATGGTTATTCTAATGTATACTACTTTTGTTAGGGTGGCCTTTTATAGCATCATTCATTTTATCTTTTTGTTTTGTTTTCTTTTTGTTTCTTTGCTTTATGATGGACAGTTCTTCTGTGTAGCACTGTCTGTTCTGGAACTTGCTCTGTAGACCATGCTGAACTTGAATTTGGAGAGATCTGTCTACCTCTACGTCCCAAGTGCTGGGATTAAAGACATGCACCATTATAACTATTTTAATCCTAATGATCCCTAACCATAAGAATCTTTCCATTTTTCTGATAGCATCTTCAAATTTTTTCTTTAGTATCTTAAAGTTGTAGTCATACAAGCCTTTTCGTTTCTTGGTTAGAGTTACCCTGAGGTTGTTTTATTGAGGCTATGGTGAAAAGTATTGTTACCCTGATTTCTTTCCCAGGCTATTTGCCATTTGTATGTATAAATTGTTGATTACATATCTTATAGTCTACTCACTATATCATAGTAGAATTTGATTGAGAAGTTACTAGAAGGAGAGGAGTACTGATATTGGATGTAAAATGAATAAATAAATAAATTAAAAGAAACAATCTAAATATTCAGATAAACTAGAAATCTATTTCTTTGAATTTTGAAAGTGAGAAAGCCTGCATGGCCAGTATCCATCATTTTACTGCAGTGAGGTAGTGTCTTAACATAGAAGGAAGTAGAACAAAAAACATTAAGTTAGTTTTGTTTATTGTTTTATATGTTTACCAATCTAGTCAATAAAAGCAGAAACTTCCCAGTCCCATTCAGATCTCAAAGTCTATTCACTTTTCTATAACTCACTAGGGCCTGAAATTTAAAACAATTGTTTAGGAAAGACAAAAGCATTGAAACGATGGTATAATAATACCTAAAAATGGACAAAATAAATATGCTTGGACAGAAAAATTACTATCTACTTATCCATCTATACACATCAAATAATCATGTTCAGAAAGAGTTTTGTGTTTTACCATTCTTAGTCACCAAAAAAGGAGTAATAAAATAAAATATAATTTATTAGTTATATAATCTCTTATTTAGTATTTATGAAGTATGGTTAAATATTTTATAGAATTATATTTATAATCATGGGAAGATAGTTAAAATGATAGCACTGGAAAGAGATGGTAGACACAAATATTCACTTTAATAGTACCGTATGCCCTCCAGTAAATTTATATCTTCTATGATCTCTTCGTATTCTAAACAACACTGAATTCTCCCTATGATCATTCTGATCCCCAAAAAAAATGGCTTTAAAATGGAAAGAATTCAGCATGACAATGTCAACTGTAATAGATCATTCAGTAAAGATGTGAAATGCTTTCCAATAAGAATGTTGGCAGTATTTTATTTCCTTCTATAGCAACAAATAAGTAAAGTTCATCTAGTTCACAATTTAGAAAAAAGTAAGTTGAAGTTTTTTTTCACTTACATATAAAATACAAAAATAAAAACTCTTGATAATGAAAACAGCCAAACATTCTTATGACATTAAATTAGGTTACATGTTATAAGATGTACCAGGGAAAATTTGATCTACTTTTTCTTCTATTTCTGTTTGTTTACGGTATTTTTAGTGAGTAAAAGCAAAGGAACAACTTTGAAACTTGTTTTGATTAAAAATTTTTTTCTTTCATACAGAACTTTTAAAATTTATGAGTTGGACCCTAGAAAACATTGAAAAGAGAAGTCAGTGTGACAATGTGTCTGACAAAAAGAATAAGATCCAAAGTATGTACAAAGCTCAACAATATAATGTCTTTTATCTGTCTAAATATTGAAAAAACACTTCACTAAGGAAATTACAGCAGAAAAATAAATCTTTTAAAAGAATACCAAATTCTTTTTTTTTTCTTTTTTCTTTTTTTCGGAGCTGGGGACCGAACCCAGGGCCTTGCGGTTGCTAGGCAAGTGCTCTACCACTGAGCTAAATCCCCAACCCCAAGAATACCAAATTCTTTATTAGAATTCATATTAAAATAATGAGCCACACCAAAAGCTCACAAAATGGCTAAAATGTTAAAAAGTAATAATAAAGCATTGGTTCTAGCAACCATATAGAACTTAACTGCTGTGATCCATGAGAACTGGAGAGAGAGAGAGAGAGAGAGAGAGAGAGAGAGAGAGAGAGAGAGAGAGAGAGAGAGAGGTCAATATATTTAAAATTCTAATATGGTCAAATTATAAATATTAAAATATGTAATAATCATATTAAACTATGAAATGGATTTAATATTTTATATTTTGTTAAAATTAGTTATCTGTAGTCATATCCCCTCTGGAGCTTAATCCTACTTCAAAGGTTTTAGGTGTGTTCAGTACTTCAAGCTGCCTTTGTAGTCTTTCTCAAGTGTAGTCTTTTTTTAAGTAGTTCAGTAATAAAAGTCACCTGAAAGGTTCAGCTTCACTACCTATTAATAATTGTATTAGCCAGCTTTCCATCACTACAACAAAACATTAAGGTAATTGATATATAAAGACTAAGGCGGGGTTGGTGGCTCACCATTTTGAAATTGTAATTCATGATGTCTTAGGGTCATAGTCTTGGGCCTATGTAAGGTAGCATGTTATGACAGAAATCCATTGCAGAACAAAATCACTTCAGACCAAGCATAAGAAAAGTAGAAGAAAACTTGATTCCTCATATGTCCTGCAAGAGCTTGTCAGTGATGAACTAAAAGTGCCCACTGAGCTTGAATCTAGACTCCACATTTCCTCAATAGTACCAACATGGGACACAAACTTTTAATGTATTATTCTCTATGAGACATTGGCAGTGGTTGTATGACTGCACTAGAGTTTTTAACCCAACATTTATTTCTTCACAATCTATTTTCCCTCCTTAGCTAACAGAAAAAATATGAATTATCTATTCTGTTTTACTTTGATTTTCTTTTTTTAAATTAAATTTTTTATTCTCATTACATACCAATATCAGTCTCCTCTCCTCTCTTTTCCCCCAACCACACAGCTCATTTCCCACCTCCATCCCCTTCTCTGAGAAGGAGGAGCAGCTCCCTGGATATCACATTCTCTTCTCTCTCTCTCTCTCTCTCTCTCTCTCTCTCTCTCTCTCTCTCTCTCTCTCTCTCTTTCATACACACAAGCATATAAGTCACTTCAGGACTAGGCACATCCTCACTCACTGAGACCAGACAGGACTTCCAAGTGAGGGGAAATGGATCCACATACAGGCAACAAATTCAAGGACAGTCCCTGCTCCAGTCAGTGGGGGACTCACATGAAGACCAAACTGCACATCTACTACATATATGCCCGGGGCTGAGGTCTAGTCCATGCTGTCTCTTTGGTTAGTGGTTCAGTCTCTTGGGAGCTCCCAGAGGTCCAGGTTAGTTGACTCTGTTGGTCTTTCTGTGTAGTCCCCATCCTCTGTGGGTCCTTCAATCTTTCCCCTAATTTGTCCATCCACAAGACTCTTGGAGCCCTGTGTCTATTTCAGTCAGCTCTTGGGTAGAGCTTTTTGGATTGGGTAGAGCTTTTTGGAGGACAGTTATGCTTGGATCCTATCACAAACATAACAGAATATAATTAATTAATAGTGTCAGGGATTGGTTCTTTCCCTAAGATGCATCTCAATTTGGGACAGTCGTTGGTTTGTCATTCCCTCTGTCTCTGCTCTATCTTTGTACCTGCATATCTTGTTGAGAGGATACATTTTAAGTTGATGGTTTTGTGGGTAGGTTGCTGTCTTGTTCCTGCCACTGGGAGGCCTGCTGGTTACAGGAAATGGTCACTTGGGGATCTATATCCTCCACTGCTAGGGATTTCAGCTATTAAAATAATAAATATCATACAATTTTTCATCTATACTAATATAACGACCAGGTGAATTAATAATCAAAAATTTTGCTATCCTGAAAACAGACATCATTATGAGTGAAAGCAAAGAGTTTAACTGTGTTCTAGAGATGCAATTAAACGTTGTGATGTGCCTTCAGCAATGAACACAAGCTGGAAAACACAATAGATATTTGATTGACAACTTAAATAACACTTATGGCTTAAAAATGTACTCTAAATTGGAAAAGCCATTCATGAAAAAGTTGAGGCAATGTTTACAAGGTAGACAAGAAAAGAAAGTTAAAGTGACATGCTTGTATTTGTAAAATTTACGGTGCAGTGTGTGTGTGTGTGTGTGTGTGTGTGTGTGTGTGTTATGCATGTGAGTGTAGGTACACAGTTGTTGCAGCACATTGGTGGAGATCAGAGGAATAAAAGATGTTGATGTACTCCTCTCCTTTTTCCTTAAGATCTGTGTTTTTTTTTCTTTTGATACCATGTACTCACGTTAGATGTTTCATGTACTTCCTTGGCCTCTCTGTCCTTGCTTTCAGTCTTGTCAGAGGAGGACTGACAGTAGTGCATCCCATTTTATATGGATCCCAGGGATTCAAACTCAGAGCTTCAGCTTACATGACTATTGCTGTTACCCAATGAGACATCTCTACATTTCCACATTTTTTCATTTTCCATTGAATTTGCCTTCTTTTAAATATTATTGAATATTTACTGTGCATTTGACCCTTTTCAATTCTACATACCATTCAGATCAGCCATTTAACTTTACTTTTTATAAGAAAATTTGTTAGAATAGGCCCTAAGCCAAAGTGGAAAGTATCTTCTCTCCTGTCATCTCTTCCACATTATTTACACTCTCTTGACCGCCAAGGAGAGAGAGAAATTTAGGGGTTTTCAAACTTAAAGGGAGAAAGTAGACTGCATATGGCCTTACTTTCTCTTTGTGTTTATGATGATTTGAGTACACACTGAGTAATAGAAAATGTATTTTAAACTTTACCTGTAACTTATATAAGTTTAGGCATTTGGAACACTAAGCTTCCTGAAAGTATTTTAAAGCGCAGAGAACAAAAATCTCTACAAAATGAAAAAGGGCTTTTTTGGAAATATTGCTTGAGTGTTGTAGATCTCTCACTTAAAAATTGGAAAGACTTATGAAATTCCATGGAGATAGAATTGGTTTTTACTAAGAATTTTATATAAGGGATTTGCACTGTCTCTACTTCTTTATTACAAGTAATGGAATGAATGTATACCCCCATGAAAAATGAACACTGGGGTCAGAGATGTTTTATGTAAATGACAGGGTGGTACAGGAATTACCTTAGTGTATTCCTTTCGATTCTTAGAATCTACGTGATGGTTCAGAACCATCTTTAACACCAGTTCCAGGAGATTCAATGTCATATTCTGACCTCTTTGAGCACAAAGTGCATGCAAGTAATGCAATCATAAATGTAGGCAAAATAGTCCTACATATCAAAACCCAAAAGGGTTTTTAAAAAAGAAAGAACAAGAGGCTATCTGCACTTTGACTAAAGGTATACTAATAGAAGTATTTTGTAGATAACTATTCTGACGGTCTCCTGACTACTGTTAGACATCTATTTAGGTCATGAGCAATCAGTGTTCCCTTCCAATAATAGCTCACTCCTCAGCTAGATCTGTGTTTTTGACAGATGAACACACAGACATTCAGATAGATGCACACATAAATACATATATGTGTGTGTGTGTCTGTGTGTGCGTGCACATATATGACAGAAAAATTTCATGATGTAATATATAGTTGTGTGTGTGTGTGTGTGTGTGTGTGTTTAAGTAAGTGGTTTCCATAATAATATGAAAATTTCCTGTGGTAAGATTTAATGGAAAGAAGCACAAGTTTTCAGACAGTATAATGATCAGCAGTTTAAAGATCCCTCTAAGCTCCACCTTATTCTTGACATGTGAGACCATCCCTAAAGAATGTTGCCTGTATTTTCTTCCTCCAACCAGACGCTATGTGCATTAGTAATTGAGGATAAAAAAGTATAGAAAGAAAAATACTAGTTAACAACATTACCTTTCTCATAAATATAAAAATTTCTTTCATAAATTTTCTTTGAGTACATGGTCATGTGTGTCTGTCTGTGTGTGTGTGTGTGTGTGTGTGTGTAGGCTATGCTAGAGATCAACCTGAGGTATAACTCCTCAGAATCTAACAACCTTGTCTTTCGACACTACTTTGTCAATAGAAATTTGTCCTATGACAGTGACTTTCATTAGTCTTGGGTCCACTAAATTAGCTAGACTTGCTGAGCAGTGAGCTACAATCATCTGCCTGTCTTTTCCTTCTGAGCCCCCAGAATTCTATGTGCAAACCACCAAGCTTATGTTTTGCATATGCATTCTGGTGGTTAAACTTAGGTCCTAATGCTTGCAAGGCAAGCATTTTATCAAATGAGCTATCACACATCCCTTCTTTTTGCATATTTTGTTGATTTTGTTGTTTGATAATTTGTTTATGAATGTTATGTACTTTTATATTCTTTCCCACTTTTTCTCTCTTTTCCTCCTCATATCTCTGTCAACTCCCTTCTCAACCATTCTAATTCCCAATCTCATGAATTTTGACTTTTCCTTTGTGCCCTATTTAGTTTACTTAGGGCCCTCTCTGTGACTAATCAACTATCATGGAGCCTGAAACGATTATCAGTGAGTATAAAACTAAACCCAATAATTCCTACTAATTTTGTTGTAGAAAGCAGCATAGGAGTGAGAAGGAGAGATGCCTGAGACTACTCCATCGTCATCCCAGCCTTGCTAATGATGGGCTTATTCTTGTGCAAACCTAGAACAGTCATCTTCCATTGTTGTAACTTCATGATTGTTCAGTGGATAACATTTTACAGCCCCTTTTCTATTTTCTAGATTGGATTTTCCCCCTCTCTTCCAAAATGTTCATTGAGTCTAAAGGGTGGAAAAAAAGAAAAGAAATGAAGAAAAACCTCCTTTAGGTCTGAGCCTCCATTCATCCCTATTCTTGGTACCTTGTGCAGCCATGGTATCTACTTTCACCACCATTCACTAGAGAAAAAGACGTTCCTGATTAACTATATACTTCTTAAACATTTTTTCTTTGTATGACAGATTTACTTGTTCTGGCATTTTATTTAAGACAAGTAATTAAATCCGATTAGAGAAATATACTTTAAAGTCTTACATTAAGTGCATACAAACAAACGTTTAGGACAGCTTCAAAAAGCCATCAAATCCCTCTCCTCAGAGCTCAGGGAAGTTCACAAAAGAAGAGATGGCAAGAGAAGGCACAGAAGACACCATGAAAACAAGACCCCCTAAATCAATACAAGCAAAGCTCATGTGATCTCACAGGAAATGAAGCAGCAATGCCAAGACCTGCCCAGGTCTGCACCAGATCCTCTGCATATGTATTATGGCTTCTAATTTAGTGTTCTTTATGAGATTCCTAAGTGAGGAAACAAATAAGTCTCTAGTTTTATGCCTTCTCTTAGGTTCTTTTCCTTTTCTTAGTTTGTCTTATTAAAGTGTAATGTGATAGTTTTTGTTTTCTTATTATATTTTATATTGTTATACTTTAAAACAATAAATGAAGACCTAGACACTAATGTAAAGGTTAACATCTGAACTATCATGAATAACTGCTAGGAAGAGAAAGAAATTCAGTTTTCGACAATAGAGTGATACTGGGGACTAAATAAAAATAAAAATTGAAAATTAGGACTACCACATGAACCTGCACATTGTATCCTACCACAGAGATACTTTAACATCTACATTCCCTTATACTACTCCACTCACAGAAATAAAAAAAATAGAATCACACTAGACATCCTCTAACTGATAAAGGATAGATGCACACACATTGGAATTCAGTCATTATTAAAAAGAATGAAATCAATGAGAGGAAACAAATGAAATTCACAACTTACATTATGTGAAGTAAACCAAGCACAGAAAATATAAGCATTATATATTCTCCTCATACTCAGAACCTAGATTCCTATATGCATATGATGTGTGTATGTATGTATGTGTGTGTGTGATGTGTCCATGCATCATGCATGGTGTTGTGTGTGTGTGTGTGTGTGTGTGTGTGTGTGTGTGTGTGTGTGTGAACATGTGAAGGGGCCAGAACTATACAGGGGTCCATAAGAAAAAAAGAAACAAGTTTTAAACAAGTTCATGGTGGTAGAGGAGAGGAGGTAGAAGGGTTAACTAAACTAAACTAAGCATCTCTTTAAAAATAGGGACTTGCTACTTAGTAAATTAATAAAACATACAAAGAGGTTGCAGTTTTATACAAGAGAAATAGCTCCAGTGATAAAGATTAAGAGACAATAGTGGTAACACAAATTTGATAGGTTCCAAATTAACAATTGTCAAGTCATTGCTGAGATCCTTCTCATGAAATTTATAATATTGTTGAAAATAGAAATAGAAGCATTAAAAGGGAGACAACAAATCACTCACTGGAGCAAATAACTCAGGAAAAGGCACATGCAAACAACATTCGGAGCTTATGTTCTTGGCACTCACAAATATTTGCCAGAAAGCTCTCCCCTGTGCTTGACATTTGTTCTCCCATTGAAATATCTGCCTTCTGTAAAGTCTCCCACCTCAGTCCCTATCTGCACTCAGAAAGACTCTGTCAAATTCCTTCTGCTCTCCCCCTCCCTACAAAAAGCCATTTGTTCTCTCACTGAAATATGACAATTTTGAGCCAAGGATGGTTTTGAAAACAGAGGCCCTGAAAGATTCAAGATTTAATTCACATGAGACTGAATTAAGAACCATATGGGTCAGCTCAGAAGCGGATCCACAAAGGTACAACAAGAGTTGTCCCCAGAAATGTTATCTCTAGAGCCTAACTCTCATTGAGACATTGGTGCATGTCCAAGAATATCAGAATCAGAGAAGGCCAAATAAGCAGAAGGTAAATAAAAACTATCAAAAAGAAAAAATAATCAATAACCAAAGGTAGGCTAGTTTTCAGATCAGTGATAGAATCAAGGACCCAGCATATCCAAAGTCTTGGATTACCTCACTCGCCTGGGACTTTGGAAGATAAAATGAAAACAAAAAACAGTACACAACAAAAATGCTTTCTACATTGTGATAAATATACATGCAAAAATGATTATGCCTGTGGTCTTTGTGAGAAATCTTTGGACTAGTGAGATCACTGTACTTTACCCTGTACATACCTCCAAGTCCTTTTAAAAGAAAATAAAAAATCAATTCTGTCTTCCAAGGAAATACAGATTTATTTCATCACAAACTCTCAAAGCTTATTGACTTATAAAGTCTCAACGCACATGGAACAAACACTCAAACACAGAATATTTTCATGAAAAGGATCAAGTCAGGTGAATAGAAAATAAAAGTTACCTGAAGAACCAAACCTTTCTTGACTTTTCAGGACTTTCTTGAAAAAAAAAAAAAAGACACTTAGTGGTCTACTCAACAACCCTGGCAGAGTCGTCACTTGGTTTAAAATAACTAAATAACGCTCTTAGTGACAAGGAGATATCTAAGGTCTGCCGTGCAGAAGAGAGCAGACAACATGGACTTCTCCAACCTTTTGCAAGTCTCTGAATAAAGTGTCTTAACAGCAACAAAAATAAAAAAATAACTAAATAAAAACATAAGATAATGTCTCTTTTTCTCAGAAAGCACTTCACTTATCATAACCATAGTTCTGTTGATTTCATTAGTTTATTTTTATTCTTTTCTTTGTTTGTTAAAGAGTATCCCACAACGTAGCTCAGGCTGATTTGGGACTCAATATGCAGCCTAGGCTGTCCTTACCTCACAGCAAACTGCCCCAGCCTTGTAAGTGTTAGCATTACAGGTGCAGTCTAGTTTATATTAGCATGCCTTTCAAGAGCCAATGCCACTCACTCCTGAGACTAAACACTGACAGATCATTAGTCGAAGTATCAGTGAAATCCCACGGCAATTGTGAGCGGTTATAATAAAATTCAATTTCTGATTATCTTTCTCATGTTATTGGCAAGGTATGTTGTTACTGAAGAAAAATAGTAAATAATAGATTACTATTGCAATTGACCCTAAAGATAGTAAGTAAATTAGTAGAGGAAATCAATTCCCTTTTTAAGTATTTCTTTTCAACATTCAACTTGACTGCAGGGTTCGGTTTCCTAGCTGTACAAAATGAAGAGCGAGTCTGAGTCCCACCTCACTGACTAACAATCACGTTGTTGTTTGGACTGGGGTTCTCTTTAGTGCCTGCTCAGACACTGTAGCACAGTAGTAAATACCAAACAGCTAAGAAGGATTTCAGTTTGATGAAACTACTAATTAGGCAAAAAGACATAGTGTGTACTGGCCAGGCAGTCTTTCCTAGCTTGCCACTTAGAAAGTAAAAAGTCTTTTTTCTTCTTTTGAAGCTCTCAGTATATATTTTATTGTTTGCCTAGTGTCGTAACCAGAAGAGTTGTCTCTATTTTACCATGCGATTTTTTGAATTGGATTTTTTAAATTTACATTTCAAATGTTATTCCCTTTCCTGGTTTCCCTTCCATAAACCCCCTATCCCCTACCCCTACCCCTTCTTCTATGAGGGTGTTCCCCCTTCCCAACCACGCTCCTTTCCTGCCCTGACATCCCTCTACAGTAGAGAAGTAAAACTCGAAAGGAAGCTTTGGCACATCAGGGCATAGACAGACAGCAAAATAAGCTACCTTTACTTGGATTCACTAAAGAGATCCAGAAAACAAAAGCCCAGTTCAGAACAACCCCACATAACTAGAAATCCGCTTTGCTGTCATGAAATTCAGGGGAGATTAAAAAAAAAAAGTAGTAGGAACAATTTTAAATGTCAAGCCTGTATTTTGTCCACATGCTCTTCCATGGCACTCTATCGTACCCTTCTGTCCCCCCATTTTCCTTACTCTCCTATTCATATCCTGATGGTGGTTCACTAGGGACTGGGACATGCTTGACATTAAGCTCAAGCATGAGCTTGTACCCAGCCCCTCTTCCACATGTTCACCTTGGCTGACCTTTCATGAACTCATTACATACGTGACAGCAGTTATCCATTTGCCTTACTACTTAAGTAGTATAATTTACTTGAATGTACCTACTAGTATTCAACACAGTGACTACACAGTCTTCCTAGGGTTGCTTCTTATGTCCATTACATTAATTAAATTAAAAAAAGTCCAAAAGTTGCCATTGCTGAAAATATAACTAGATAACAATTAAATAACAAGAAATGTGAGGCCATTAGATTGGTTATGAATTCTGTAGGGGTCTTGGAGGGGAATACAGACACCTGGTAAAACAAAGTACAATCTTCAGAAAGAATCTCTGAAAGTGCTTAGTTCCTTTCTCCATGGTTTCTCAGAAGACTGACTAGACCATATCAGGTTTTCTATGAGATGGATTTGATACACAGTGTGTCTGGAGCCATCTGACACTGATAAACTGCTTGAAAGTTTACATTAACACAGAGGATATCACAGAATGTATTGCTATTGCTTTTTAATTTTTTATGGGAGCCAAAGGGATAAAAGCTGTACTAGGAATTGGATGGAGAAACAGATAAATGTAGTTGGGAGAGTTAGGAGAGAAAATACTTACAGCATGCACAGAATCATCCCTAACAGAATGACTTAGTTTTGTTTCTTTCAAATGCAGGCAAAGAAAAAAAATGAATAAAAGTATGCCAATTGAAATGTTTCTTTACAAAAAAGAAAAGAAAGAAAGAAAGAAAGAAAGAAAGAAAGAAAGAAAGAAAGAAAGAAAGAGGGAGGGAGGGAAGGAAGGAAGGAAGGAAGGAAGGAAGGAAGGAAGGAAGGAAGGAAGGAAAGGAAGGAAAGAAAAGGAAAGGAAAGGAAAGGAAGGAAGGGAAAGGAAAGGAAAGGAAGGAAGGAAGGAAGGAAGGAAGGAAGGAAGGAAGGAAGGAAGGAAGGAAGGAGAAAATGCTGAAGGGGTTGCTCAGTGGTTAAGAGCACCAGCTGATCTTCCTGAGTTCAATATCCAGCAACCACATGGTGGCTCACGACCATCTGTAATGGAATCCTATGCTCTCTTCTGGTGTGTCTGAAGACAAATACAGTGTACTCATATACATAAAATAAATAAATAAATCTTTTTTTAAAAAAAGGCAATGTTTCTTTACTTATCCTCTTTCCTTCCCCAATATTTGCCTCACTTACAAGGGCAGAAATAATTCAATTCTCTATATAAACTTTCATTGTCTGAACTCAGTGTTCCGACAACAAACAAATTAGAGTCTTCTACATGTTTCACTGTTGATCAGTCAGATCCAATTTCCAAATACCTGGAATACACAAAAATAACCTGTGTTCCAGAATATCAATGAACTGTTAAATAGTTATTAATATATACAGCTAAGGACTTGATTCAATAAAACCTTTCTTAGAGGCTATAAAAATATTTATTATGTTGAGAATAAAAGTATTGAAATGTCACTATATCTCTGTTTCCACTTAATATTCTGGTACCTTTGTCCTTTAAATTGCCAAGTGTGTCCTTTTTTAATAGACAATTTTTTGAATTCTGTTTTAGTGATTTTCTGTGAATTTCATATCATGAATCCCAATACTCCTTATCTCTGCATCCCTCCATATCCACTCTCTAGCCTTCCACCCTCCCCTCATCCCTAAAGAAAACAAACCAAACAAAAACATAACAAAATAACAACATAACAACAAAACAAAATCTATGGAAAGAAGTGAGTCATGATGGGTCACGTAATACCCACTTTTGTCCAAACAATTTTACTTGAAAATGTTCATTGCAATGAGTTATTGATCTGCTTGAAGGCCAGAGGGCTTCTAATACTCTATGAGTGCTGGATGATCATTGGGATCCCGTTGTTGTCCTGTGTCACAAAGATCCTTTGGCTTTGGATCTTCAGGACTAGGCCCTTCACATGCCTCAACAGTGCATAGATGCAGTTGATGTTGGGGTAGGTCAACTCAAAGTCTTGGAACTGGGCTTGCGTGGTAGCAGATTTGATCACCACACCAGCTCTCTTTCACTCACTCCATCAAGTTGTGGCCAGAGGCAGAAAGGGTTATCTCTCTTGCACATACTCGTTTGTGGCTGGCAAGTTTCCTGTGCTCACACCCTCATTTTGGTGGTAATATAAGCTATGGACCATTGTACCATGGGCCACAGACTCTGCTGCTGCAGGGTCATGGACCCAGACATGGCCTTAGGAGGCACATGTACTTCCAGTATTATTACTGCTACCAGCTAAGGAAACAATACAATTGCTATCAATTTCTTCTAAAGTCCTAAGATTAGTAAAATAATTAGAAGACACCTCATTACATCAATCAACTCAATTTTAATAATAGCACCTTTGATGAGAAAGTTAAAGTAGAAGCTATTTATAAAGTAAAGATAAAATTAAAGGCTTTTGAGGCACTATTTTTGCATGGCTGTCCTCCAACCACATATGAACTTAAAAATAGAAGGAAATGTATCAAAACTAAACTCCTAACATCATAATGATAATAAAAAAGAACATTTCATTAAAAAGAAAACTGATTCAAAAAACTCTAATGTGGTTTTAAAAACTATATACTACTGGATATAATTTACATAGCTAACAATATGAAATGTTATAGTATCACCAATGCCTTTGTTCAAGTCGAGAGCATGATCTATTTCAAGTACCTGTTTGAATTATCGAATTCTGTTTGCCAAATGAATTGCCTATTGGAAGGAGGTGGCTGCTGTACCTGAGGACCACATGTGGCTTGAATATCAGGTACTTTTGAGGGCCCCAGCATTTCCCACAGTTATTTGACAGATCAATTCTTTATTCATCCCAAGACAAAGCTTCTTGAAATGCCTTCACATCCAAGTTCATGAAACTACTCCATTCTTCCTAAAGTAGTAATTTAAAAAAAAAAAGCAATAGGTAGCAAATACTTGAAGGAATCTGCATGTATTCCCTCAGAGTTTGTAAATCTTCATCTTCTGTGCAAATATAACCACATAGAGAACTATATGGAGACCATGCAGAACTATGTCAATGCTTAAAAACTGGGGTAAAAGCTCAAGCTGATTGAATTTAGATATCCCATCATATGTAACTAGAAACTGATTCCTCTGATAATAGAACTTCCGATCCCAAAGTTTGCCCTATAGTCCACTTGACATAAAGAATTTAAAACTGCACAGCAAGTTATCCTACTACACAAGACAGATTTGTACTGGATGGGTTGTAAATGTTGTCTTTCCCTCAGAGGTGTTAACAGGCCTGCCACTGGAACAAACATTCACCCAGTGTCCAGATGATTACATAGCCAAACATTCCAACTGAACCAGACCTTGTCTTGTTCTTTATTTTGTTGGATAAATTCCAAATAGGTTGCTATTGTAGTGCTTGATTCTGATTTCTATCACAGTACCTTCCTAGGAGCCCCTTGCTGAATGCAGCCTCTGTCTTGCAAACTACTTTCTGCAGTTGATAACTGGTGAGGAGGTAAATCATTGATTTTTAGCATGGGCTATTAAGAAGTTTTCCATACTATAGAAAAATGTTCCCATACATAAATACACACAGACATACACTTAAACACACACACACACACACACACACACACAGACAATTAAGAGAAAGACTTGTACTCTTCACTTTTCTGTGCGTGCGTGTGTGTGCATGTGCGTGTGTGTGTACGTGTGTGTAGTGGGAAACAGTAATGAGGATTAGTGGCTTACTAGAAGGAAGATAAGTAAGATGGGGAAGAAGAGAAAAGGAGGATGGAGGAGGAAGAAGAAAAGCAAGAGGTGTAAGACAAAAGATAAAGTAAAAGAGAGAAAAAGTAGATGAAAAAAGGATGGGAAGGAGAGAAAAAAAGAACACAACAGCAACAAGAACGGCAGCTTGAGGATGGGGTGAGATTGTGCTGGGCAGAATATGAAAGGGGTTGGAAAAGGAAAGGGGAATGGATAGGGGTTTGGTGTGTTTATCTGTTGTTGTGTACATGCCTAAACTTTTCAAGAATAAAGAAAAATTAACTAAAAATAATTATACCCGTAAAAAATGTTACCACTTTCAGCATGATTGTGTTAATATCTGTAGGCAATGCTCAATTACTATTAGCATTCTGTCTAAGCTCCACCACCAGATACCTAGCAACAGCCAGGTATGCTCCACCCCACAGTTATCTGGCAACAGCCAGGTACGCCTGGAACTATAAAAGGGGTTGCTTGTCCCCTCCTCACTTTCTTGCTTCTCTTGTTCCTCTCTTGCTCTTGTCTTCTTGCCCCTGCTCTCTCCCCATTCCCTCCCCACCCCCTCAATGAGCTCATAGCCGGCCTCCTCTACTCCTTTCTCTCTCTCTCTCTCTCTCTCTCTCTCTCTCTCTCTCTCTCTGCCTCTACTATCCTCTTAACTGCTCCCATGTCCAGAGTAAACTCTATTCTATACTGTACTTTCATGTGGCTCAGCATGGACATGCTGAAGCACCCTCACCACCCTCTTTCCTCACACCTAACCACACCTCCACAGAAAATAATTTCCCCTCTCTTTATCTTTTTATAAACACATCAATTACAGTGCTTATTTAGCTACTCCTCTTATTACCACTGTAGAAAATATGTATTGATTTTGAGCTATACTAGATAAAGACTTATTTCACTCAACTATCATCACTTTTCCTGATCTATCATTAAGACATATGTTTTCCCTTATGATTTCCATGTTGAAACCTAACCCTCAGGGTAATGCTGTTAAGAGGTAAAGCTCTGGGGATGTGATTAACAAATGAAGCCTGTCACCCACAAAAAAAATCTTGTGAACATGTCAGCATATCTCTCTGGCACTTGCTGCCACATACAAAGTACAATCTTAGTCCTTCATGGTACATGAGGATGTAACAAAATGACTATCTTTAAAGCAGAGAAAAACTTAACAGACACTTGAATCTGTTGGTGAAATGATCTTAAATTCCACAACTCCTGAAACTGAAAAATAAATTTATATTATTTATGAAACTTCCAGGATAAAGTATCTTATAATAATGGCATAAATGCTACCTCTACTTGGTTTTTCTAGCTCTATCATTTTGGTGTCAATAACTTCATTGCATATTATAAGTAACACTTTAAGTTTAATTTCATTCTTTCATTAATAATGGATGATATAATTTGGTTCTTCATTTGCATAACTTAAAATGATCAAATCTTGAAGTATCAAGGGTAAGATGCCCAAGTCATCATTGATAATAAAGGAAAAACAGGACTAACCCAGACCCCTGGGTACTCCCAAATAATGAGCCACCAACCTGGCAGCATACAGAAGTGGGTCTGAAGCCCCAGACACATATACAATAGGCTGTCTGGTATGGCCAGAAGGAGAAGAAGTACCTAATCCTCAGGGACTTGAGGCCCCAGAGACAGAGAGGGACAGAGAGGGATAGTGGGGTCAGGGAAAATTGTCTCACAGATAGGGGAAGGAAGAATGAGATATAGAACTGTGGAGGGCAGATATGGAAGGGGGCAACAGCTTAATTATAATAAGTATGATAATAAGTATAATAACAACTAAATATTATCTTCTATACTGAAAATATTTATATTTGTTTTTTTTTGGGGGGGGTGATTTATATACCCATTTAGGAACATTAGATATCTTTCCTTATTAGGTATTTTAGTAGGGATCTAGTAGCCTAATTAGAAATAACAGATCTTACTAGAAAGCTGATATTTTTAATCAAAATTTGCTATGTTGTTTGCTTTTGCCAAGTTTACAATACCGAGGATTAGAAGACCTACTACAACCCTTCATCATAAACATGACAAAATAAACACTGGATTGAAGAATATCATTCTAAAATCTTTGTGAGTTTTACCTTCTTTTTATAAGCCTCATATCTTAATCTTTAAACACTATGTGTGAGAATACAAAAAGTAAAATATCCTTATCAATGTAGTTATGTGTGTATACATGCATTTTAGGCTAAGTTATGTCATTCATTGTCTAAACACTTAAGTACCTAATTGAATTTATGAACATGTAAGTGGAGCCAAGAAGCTTGGGGAAAACAATTAAGCCCCAGGTCAGAGACAGGTTAAAACTTATCATTATAAAGAAATAAGTATATAACGCCTAGATGTTTTTGATGAACTTGGAAGCTGAAAATGTGAACGATGAGAAAGATAGGTATGTATCACAGATTGGATCTTTGAAGTGAAGGAACTTTGGGATGCTTGGGGCTCTAAGGAATACTGCTAGAAGGTTGCCAAGACAAATGATGTCAGAATATTTACAGTTTTCATTTCCTAATTTATGGACAATTTCTGATGCTAAAAGTCATGGACAGAAAACAATAATTCAGGCTATTGTTTAGTACAGCCAATTCTTACCACCCAATGTTTGATCATTTGGCAACAATATTACAGAGTATATAATACAAAGAATATGAGGCCATCCCAGACACCAAGGACAGAGGAAGACAGCTTGGCCAATTTCTTTTGGTTCTGGAACAATCAAAGCAACAGCCTGAAACAATCATATCTTGATTGTTCAAAAACCTACATCATAATTTCTTCAGACACAAGACTAGATTTCTAAATGAGCAGATATTGATGTTAATATAACTTTCATTTATATTCTTGGAGTGATATAGCTTATACCATTCAACATACATATACTCTGTTTTCATGTCAGAAAAGTAAACCTACATACTCTGGTTGCAGTAACAGGCACCCAAGAATTGTAAAAGCATTCCTGATTCCTCTCTACTCTTTATGTCATTGTAAGACTTGTAAATTATTGCTTGTTAGGTAGTGTGGCACTTGTGAGCATTGTTAAATCACTACTTTCAACATCTCTTTTGGACTCACCAAACTCCTTAACATAGACTGACATGAAAGGCATCTCCATATATTCCCTTTTTCTTCAGACCTTATGGTCATTTGTTTCTAATCATAAACTTCTGTTACTCAAAACCTATTTATGGTTTCCCATCATTCTGATGATAAAAGCCAAATTTTTGTGTTGCTACATGATTTAGGCCTGCTTTTCACCTTATTATTTAGGAACATTTACAAACCAGACGTGTGGATAATTCTCATGTCGTCATACTCTTACATTCATTTGTATTTCTCTTTTATGTATTTCTCTTTTATGATCTCATCAAACTAATAATTAGCCATTTATAGAAAGTGATTATTTTCCATTACTTCCTCAACATCTGTCCCCTGCTAAATTGCAGGGTGCTTATAACCCTGATCTTTCTGTGCACTTATTATTATCTGTGCCCATTTTGTATGGCAATGATTAGACTGTTGAGGCAGAAGAGATAATACATAATGTACAAATAAAAAAGAAGTGAGAAAATTCATGAATAGTCCTAGGAAGTTATTACAATGAAGATTTGCTCCCACATGATATACTTTGTATCAGGGAGAAGAAGTTGTATTAGGATTTAGATTCGTTTAGATCTTAAATCCTTTCTAGGAAAGTTCATTTGAATATTCACACCTTCTCCTGCCAATGTGTTTCAAATCACACACTAAGAAAATTCTGTGAACAGCTGGGTAGCATATTTCATATTTCTTTCTTTTTTTTTCCTTTTGCTTATAAAACGGGTAAAGATACAGTCCTGAAGACCAGATCTGTGCACTGCCTTCTGAAACAGAAGAACAATTCTTATTTCTATTGAATTAGCTGAAAATAAACCAGGAGAAAATGAATTATAGAAAATCACCTTAGTAATGATTAGATGTGGTGAGAGGAGTAGCACCAAGGTAGAACGCTTCCCGAAGAAATGCATACTGCCTTGGTTTCAGTGCCCAAGACCACACACACACACACACACACACACACACACACACACACACACACACACACACACACACACACAGATGTAGATCTTGGTGTAAGGGCTCAGATCCTATTTCATTATTTGTGAAGCAAATAAAAGTTGCTAAACAATTGTCTAACTTGGTAAAATCTGACAACCATTTCATACAATGAAGTTTTCAGACTAAACAGAATGAAAGGTTATCATGTTGCTTTCAAATGCTAACACTATGCTCTCAGTCTAACATTAATCATGCTAAATTAAAAAGTTGAAAAAAAGAAAAAATACTTATAGTAAATTCTTATAACTCTATCTAATTACAAAGAACAGGAAATCAAAACAAAATTATTTTATACATATTAAAAGGATATAAAGCAATTAACAGTAAACAAAGGAATACCATTTTAATGGCACTATTTGAACAAATAATCTAAGTAAAGTAGTGATTCTCACTCCTTGGATTATGTAGCATAAAAATCCAAGCTGCTTTATGTAACCAGACCCACATGAAGAAATCATCATGAATTAAGACAGCATGTGTTTCTCGGACTTCCGTAGTCAAGTACCACAAACTGGAAGGAATATACAGCAGAAAATTTTTGATGGAGTCATAAAGACTAAAAATTCATGATAGCACAGCATGAAGGTTTTATTATGACAGTCTCTCTTAGTTTATAGATGGAGGTCATCTTTTAGTAATTATGGTTATCCTTTTAATCATTCTCTCTCTCTTATATATATATCTAAGTAGCACAAGGAAATCTCATACCACATTAGTCCATCACAGCCAGGATATAGTCTCTTTATACTGTGTATCCATGGAGTATATCTTACCTCCCTATTAGTACCTATCTTAGCTATAAGATCAATTGTTAAGTTATCACTGTTTTAGTAAAAATGAACACTATGCAACAGCCTAACGCTGCATTACTTATATCATTCATTTTGTTTCTTCCTGTCACTTAGGAATTCTAGAAACTTACACCATTACAGAAAAAAAAGTAGTTATCATAGGATATTTTGAGAATGTGAGAGACAGGAACCACATTCACATGTTCTATTGCACTATTCATACATCTCCTATTTTATCATTATTACTCTTTTAACATACCATGTTTAAAAATTCAACATTGTCATGAATTACATATGTATAGGAACAAATTTTGCACATAGGTCTTCAATATTAGCTACATTCATGGGGATTCTATAACTTCTGGATATAACTAGACATCTTTGAGTTCTTCCGTTGTGGATAGCTGGCAACTACTGTACCTTTTGAAAATTAGTCTATGTCAACAAAGCATAGAGTTGGATAGCTGTAATCCCAGTCTCAGGAGTTGATGCAAAAGCATCACCAATAGTTTATAATGCCAGACTGGATTGTAGGCATAAACCCTATCTCATAACAGAACACAAACAAACAAACAACAGCAACAACAAAAACAAAAACAAAAAAAGAAGCAAACATTTTCTCCAAAGCAGGGGTGCTAATTCCTCGCTACCCTCCTCAATTTTCTGGATTCTCAAATGAAACACACACACACACACACACACACACACACACACACACACACACACACACAGTCTTATATTTAACATGGTTTAATAAGCATAATGGATAGGCCATTCCCAAACTTCCACTTTGCTAATGCCTCCGCTCCAATACTTCCGAGTTACTACTTACTAAAATCTGTATTGCATCTTTGCTACCCTAGACCCAATTGGGGGAGAGGAGACTGCCCAACCACCGCTGCCCTTACATGACTAGTATGCTACTCTTCCTGCAACTCTCAAACATAGATCTTATTCCTTTGTGTCATTGTAATTCTGCTTTTTCCTTGGTCCCCTTGTCTGCAAATCCTAAAGTCCCGCCTCTGTCTCTCTGCCCAGCCATTGGACGCCAGCAACTTTACTTACCAATCAGAACCAGCTGCGGGCACATGCTAGATTTTCTTGCTATTTTGGGAACCCATAATACAAGCATTAAATGAAATCCACAACGTTTAAGATGAAATCTGTGAATATTTGCTTTCTAAAAGGGTTCTTCCTTTTTTTCTTTTTTTTTTTTCACCTCTCATTTTATTCCAGTTGTGATGGTTTGCATATGCTTAGCCCAGGGAGTGGCACTATTAGAAGGTGTGGCCTTGTTGGAGGAAGTGTGTCAGTGTGGGGGTGGGCTTAGAGACACTCTGCCTAGCTGCCTGGGGATGCTCAGTCTGTTCCTGTCTTCCTCTGGGTGGTAGATGTAGAACTCAGGTCCTTCTGCACATACCTCCCCAGATGCTGCTGTGCTGCCATGCTCCTACCTTGATGATAATGGACTGAACCTCTGAACCTGTAAGCCAGCCCCAATCAAACGTTGTTTCAGCAGTAAGAACCTAAGACACTAGTCATTTTGATCATGTTTAAAGTTTTCTCCCAAATCTCTTTATGTCTGACATTAATAAAAAATAGTAAAAATAGGTAACATAATAGAAAATTCTTGAGAATCAATATTGTCTTTGAGGTACCTTTCATTGTCAAGAATCAGTTTTCTTTAAGGGGCCGGCCACTGAGAGTTTGAGCATGCTCCAGTGAGTACATGGATGACCCAAATTAGACCTCTTCCTCCTCCTCCTCCTCCTCCTCCTCCTCCTCCTCCTCCTCCTCCTCCCTCTCCCTCTCCCTCTCCCTCCCTTCTCCTTCTTCCTCTTCCTTCCTTTCTCATCCTCCTTCCCTTCTTTTCTTTTCTTTTTTTTTTTTCTCCTCCTCCTCCTTTCCTCCTCCTTCCTTCTCCCCCCTTCCTCCTCCTCCTCCTCCTCCTCCTCCTCCTCCTCCCCTCCTCCTCTTTTCTTCTTCTTTATTTTTGGGGGATTGATATCATGGAAGTTTACCAGGGAGGACTAGGATGTGAGTGTGATCAAGGTGTATGATGCAAAATTCCAAAATAACAAAATATTAGGTTGGAAAGAAGAAAAGGGAAGAAAAATGTGCCCCATTGCAATAAGAGCTAATGTACTCCCAGGCTGAGTCTCAGATGCAGGATGCTGTCACTTAAACCTTCAAGTTTAATGGTCTTGTCATAAGGCAGCAAAGAGAATTAGGATCTCAACATTTGAGCTTTTTCAGCTTCACAGAATAAACTCACTTGGAAAGAAATCATTTTTCTTTCCCTTTTTTTGTAAACTCTGCTTTCATTTTCTGATATGTTTAGCAGAAAAGAAATGGTAAGTTCATATTTACAGATTGTTTTTAATATTGATTTATGACACTCAACAAACTCCAGAAAATGATGAAAAAATTAACTCTGATGAAAGTTAAATTATGATGTGTCTATTTAGGTACTTTTTTAAATTTAAGTTTGTTTTTTTATTTCATACATTACTACGGAATTTATACAATTAGCCCCTGTTGTCCTCTCTCCTCAAATTCCTCACATATTCCTCCCCTCTTCTCAAATTCATGGCATATTCTTTAATTATACACACATATATACAAATACATATACACACACATATGCATGCAGGAACACATATATGTACACATGCATACATACATACATACATGTATATGAATGCAACCTGTTCAACCCACTTAGTGTTTCTCTCTGTATATATGGTTATGGCTGATGACTTGGGCTTGCATAATCTATGAGAATCATTTCTAAAGAAGACTGATTCTCTCTTAGCAACTAGTAATGTCCTGTGGCTCTGCATCTAGGAATGGGTTCTTGTAACATTCTCTATTCAGATTAGAATGGCAACTGATAATCTTTTCTAGGAAATCATATGTTGCTATTTTTGGAGTATGGCTTCTTTATTATAGATAAAGGAAACTGTATGGCAGTACACATCTTGGTACTTTGATTCTTATAATCTTTCTGGGCCTGTATTTGCAATGTTTCCTGAGCCATAGAAAAAGCAGTGTCTCCATTTACTCCAAAAAGTAGCTTCTTTGATAGGGGTACGAGCTACACTTATCTGTGAGCACAAGGATTATCATTCAGAATGCACTAGATACTGGTTTAGGAAAGTAGCTCTAGTAGATATCCTCTAAGTCCATGTCCTCATTGCCACAGGTAGTTGGGTGGGTTTGTAGTAGCAGGCATTGACTTCTTCTTATTGAGTGGGCAATGAAAATGTGATGCATACATAAAATGAAGTTCTTCTGAACTACAAAGAAGTGAAATCTGCAAGAAAATTGGCGGCATTAGAAAATTTTCTCCCAGTACCAAAAAGACCAATGCCAGATGCCACCTGTCTCATCAATTGTCCATTCCAGCTCTGGATCCTTAGATATGAGTACATAACCAAGAGTTACCATGAAAATAAGGAAAATAAGGAGACCATGAGAATAGCAAAAAGGCATTTACAGAATGATATAAAAGAACACAGCTGCTATGAAGGGAGAAATGGAAAAAAGGGGCAGGGGAGACTTTAAGTATGGGGAGAGAGGGTAAAATAGAAAGGGAGGAGGGATAAACTAACAAACTATGTTTAAAACATTATTTTGTGTTCATAAAACTATGGTGTGTGTGTGTGTGTGTGTGTGTGTGTGTGTGTGTGTGTGTGTGTCTATCCTATAGGCAGACTATCTAAGAAACTCTTGAGGACCAAACATGGGAAAACTCTCTTTAATTTGTTGGTCAGGGGAACCCAAGACACTCCCCAAGCAACACAGCTATTGTCATTGTCCTTGGTTGCTTCCCAGACACAGAACGTGGAGAAAATGAGCTGGAACTGACATCAAGGCCTCTTTCCTGAGTAATATCCCTCATGGCTTTTGAAGATTCTATGTTAGCCATCAAGGGAGAAGGCAATCAATGGTTGTTGAATTTTTACATGCTTATCTAGTTCCAAAATGATAAATCTTATTTCTTGTCCCATTCACCAGATGATGTAATTAGCATTGGGATTCAAATTTATGTGAATTTAGCTTTCAGTTCAGCCACCAGACACACAAATGAAGATAGGATGAAAAAAGCAGAGATTTAATAAAGGACAGCTTTTCTGGAGAGGCTTGCATTGACCATGAATGAAAATGGATCTGGACTTAAATGCTGCTGACTTTCCAATGATGTCAATTAGGACATCGTCTCTTTAAAATATTGCCTCCCCTTTTTGTAACTGCTTTGTCAGTTCTTCTTAATGACAAGCTTTGGTTTCTTTGTAATCAAGATAGCAATGTATACAATCTTCAGGAGAAAGTCAGACAGTCTATACGTACATATGGGGAGAATAAAGAGCCCTACATTTATAGTAGGTAACAAGTCAGTCTATATGAGTGTAATCTATGATCACTCAAGTAAAGAAGTGGATATTTATATGTATGCAATTATAAAGGCCATCTAGTTTTCCAAATAAAAGAAAAACTTTACTTTTACTACTTTGTTTTATGACCATGTTATTTCTTTATCATATACTATGCAAAATAAAATTTCCACCAAAATTATGTTGTTGCTCTTACAAGGAAATAAGTAATCAATTTTATAACTTTTGGGGATTAAAGTATATAACTGTGATCAAATAAAAATGCCCTTTCTAATACAAGAAACAAGCTATTCAATAGCAGAATGCCAATTTTATCTTGTGTTATTCTGCCGGGTGCTGGTGCCTGTGAAAGAGGAAAGAAGCATGCTAAATCACTGCTGTTTTCCTTGATGGCTCTGTCAAAGACAGCTACATTAACTGCACAGAAAAGTAGCAAGGTGGGAAGGAGGGAAGGAAGGAAGGAGGGAAGAAGGGATAGAGGGAGGAAGAGAGGGATGAGAGAAGGAAAGAAGGAAAGCATGTCAGCCAGATGGCACAAATGGCTTGGATATTTTCCAACTTCTTGGCCTAGTCTATTTTAAAATATATCAGAAGTTTGAACAACCTATAAAGTGTATTTTGTACTTCGTAAATAATTCTTATATTAGTGGTATACTACATTAAAGAAGAGATGACATCTGATTGATAGCTGAGTTTTCTCTACCTTTTAAATATTAACTTTCTTTGGTTTCATATCAAATAGTTTTCTTTAATATACTAATGGAGTAACTCCCCAGTGTGTCTGTCTAGAACATCACAATGAGCCAGTCCTTTGCCCCCAACTGCCAAGTCATATCAAATTTCTGCAGGGTGCTTCTTCATATTCAAGGTAGAGCAAAGGTTTTTCTGTATAGGACTCCAGTAGAGAAGCAGACATTTCTTTTGATCTCACAAGCTATGACTAAGGGGTAGGCACATTGTAAATTGAAGATTATGAGTCAGAGACAATTTCTCCCCAAGGGCTGGAAGAATTAGGATCACCAAATTATTTATGATGCTCAGTTATCTCACCAAAAAAAATAAATAAATAAACAAAGTCAGGCCAAGGAGCACAAATTTTTGAGAAGTCTCTCTCACTTGTACATTTGGGCTTCCCAATTAGATACGCTCCATGATTTTTCTTCTTTCAGAAGATTCATTTTTAATGATTTTTATTTATTCTTCTCTCATTTGATACATCCCCCCTCCTCCCAATTCTCTTAGAATTTCCCCCTATCTCCCTCAGATTCACTATTCCTTTAATTCCCTCCAGGAATATCCACTGCATAACAAGATACAATAAGACTAGGCACAAATGTTCATACTGAGACTGGATGAAGCAACCAATTAGGAGAAAAAGGATCCTAAGAGCAGGAAAAAGAATCAAAAACAACCCCACTCTCACTGTTAGGAGTCCCTCAAGAGCATCAAGCTAAACAACCACAATATATATGCAGAGGACTAACACAGACCCATGTCAGTTCAGTCTTTGTGATCCCGCGTGATCCCTGCTTATTTGATTCTAAGTGCTGTGTTCCTCTACCCCTCTGACTCCTACAAACCTTCCCACCTTTCTTCTAGAGGAGTGGCTGACTTCTGCCTAATGTTTCTCTGTGATTCTTTGCAATCTGCTCCTTTTAGGAATTCTTACCTTCTGTCGGCCTCATTACCTCCAACTGAAAAGAATCTTTGATTCGTGTTATAAGAATTAAGTGCAATGATAATTGGAGAGTCTTTAACAACACTCTAAAAAGGAAGAAACTGGGTTTTTCTGTTGTTTTTTGTTTTGTTTTGAATGATGTTGCTATTTTGTCTCTTTTTTGCATAGTTTGTATATATAACAAACTGCAACAGGAAAATTTGTTTTTTTTGGAAAATCCTTAGAATATGTCACAAACTTCTTTTCAGGTTATGGAAAATACTTGAATGTAGAAGCACGGGCCTCAGGATAAATAAAGAAGGTTTACAAATCTCTATCAGCCCTAGACTGCAGGACAGTTTTACATTCTATAGTTCCCATGCCTCAGCTCTAGCGCGTCACCATATCCCTTATAGGTGAACTGGTGTTATTGGAGGGATGCATAACTGAATGCTTTCTTGCTGTTTACTGCTATGTACATTGAGTAATCAATGGTCAGTTAACAACCTGGGTTAATCCTTTCAACCTCTATAACTACCAACCAGCTACTTACCAGCCCCTTCCCTGTCTGTCAGTCAATCTTTGTGTCTGTCTATAAAACCAGATGCTATCATATGCTATATTGGAACATCTAATCTGGACAACTGTGATTTGCGTCCTCCCTCCCCCCGCAGGGATGCATCTACCTTGTAGCTTAGATAAGCTTCTTATTCTCATATTGCAGGTGTTCAACTTGAATTTTAGGTGGATGAGCCAAGAAGAGTACTATAAGGGAAAAAGAAGAGTAAAAAATCGAAGAAATACCATTAGGACTTGAGTGTGGACCATGGTGTAATTTACCATGTCAAAGGGAAAAGGGTTTCTTTTTTCTTTTTTTAATTTAATCTTTTCTTTACAGTCCAGATTTTATTCCCCTCCTAGTCCATCCTCTGACTGTTACACATCCCATATCCTCCTCCTCCCATCTCCTTGAGGATGTCCCTCTACCCCCACCCCCCACCCCACCAGACTTACCCACTCTCTAGGGCCTCCAATCTCTTAAGGCTTAGGTGCATCTTCTCTGACTGAGTTCAAACACTGCAGTCCTCTGATGTATATGTATCAGCTGGTATATGCTGCCTGGTTGGTGGCCCTGTGTCTCAGGGCCCTTGGGGATCAGGGTTAGTTGAGACTGCTGGTCCTCCTACAGGGTCACCCTCCTCTCAGCTTCTTCCAGGTTTTCCCTAATTCAATTCAGCAGCTTCTGTCTATTGGTTGGGTGCACAGATCTGCATCTGACTTTTTCAACTGCTTGTTAGGTCTTTTGGAGGTCTTACCTCCCTTCTTGTGAGCACACCATAACTTCAGTAATAGAGTCAGGCCTTAGAACCTCCCCTTGAGCCCGATCCCAATTTAGCCCTGTCTCTGGGCCTCCTTTTCCTCAGGCTCTTCTCCATTTTGTCCCTATAGTTCTTTCAGACAGAAACAATCATGGGTCAGAGTTTTGACTGGGGGATGGCAACACCATCACTCACTTGATGCCCTGTCTTTCCAGTGAAGGTGAGCTCTACAAATTCCCTCACCCCACTGTAGGGCATTTCATCTAATGCCCTCTCTTTCAGTGTTTCTTTCATGAAAATAAATAAATAAACAAACAAACAAACCAGTAATATATTGCTCTTCATGCTCATTTGTCAAACTATGTGTTGCATTTATTATTTTGTTTTGTTCTAGGGTTTTGGTCTTTTGGGGTTTTTTTGTTTTTGTTTTTGTTTTTGTTTGCTTTTTTTTTGGTTGGTTGGCTGTATTTGTTGTTGTTTGTGAGTTAGTTAGTTAGTTTGTTTGTTTGTTTTGATAATTATTATTTGGTTTTAGCCTAGATCTCTGGGTTACCTAGACTCTAGTTCTTGGTCACCCAAGCAGTGTCAGGTATGAATTTAGATCTTCATAGGAGCGCAAAATAAAATAGATCTTGTGAATGAACAGAATGAGGGGAGACAGGATTTGGAGGATCAGGTGCAATCCAAGGTAAGGGGAAATGGGGTAAGGGTAGGAAATAAGAGGAGTAACAGCTAGAACTGAATGACATTTGATAAGCAGTAAGGAAACTTAGTGCATATTCCATATGAAAGGAATCCTAATGAAGACTACAAACAATTAGTAGATAGAAATTCTCTCTCCCATCTCTTCTCACCAAATGAAGCATCCAGTGTTATGTATGACTAGCTTTCTTCCAATTGAGTTATTGCTGAAATTATACCATGAAAATCACCAAAACCCAAACTGTTGCCAAAACAATGAACAGCTCTCTATAAACTAACAGCAAGACCCCATTATTGAAGCAATACCACACAACTCTGAACATGGAGACATTGAGCCAATGCCTATATAGTACTTTCACCCACATTTTCTAGTGCCTATGACATGTAAAGTTTTTCTGAAGGTTTCCAAAGTAGAAAAGTAAACACTGACACAGTTACAAAACATTTGACTTACAATTTGCCTGCAAAATATGCTAGGGCAATGATGGCACAAACCTTATTGGGAAAAAAAGCAATGTCTGATTTAAATTCTTTTTTTTAACATAATCAAACTGCAGGTATAAACTTCCTTCTTAGACATTCCTTAGCAGTATCACAAAAGCTCTGATTACTTGTCCACTATTTTTAATTGATTCTATGAAGTTTTCAAATTCTTCCTTTTTATTTTAGTAGTCATATTCACATTCAAATCCACCAACAAGTCTCCAAATATTGAGTCATTCCATAGTCTCTCTTCCTATTGCTTTTAGTATTGTTTAGTTTTGTGATCTAATATAATACCAAAGATTATTTCTGTTACCTTTGCATTTTAGGTTGTTATTTAACCCAGAATATACTCTATTTTAGAATCAGTAATTTCCCCCATCAATTGGATTCTCAAAGGGGCACCAATGAAACTGGTTCTTAACTGTCCATGCTAATATACTTACGAGTATATCTTTCATTTATTTTCCTATTGCAATGACATGTATAAAGCATTGTCCAAAGGGTCTTCAATGCTGAGTTCTTGATTTCCAACGTAACGATGTTCAGAAGTGGAGTTTTCAGAACATGATTTGGTACTGTGTTAGCTGCTCTTCTTTGACCAAATGCATGACAAGAAATAATCTGAGAAAGCCAGACTTACCCTTGCTTACATTTCAAAAGGACCATTCCACTGTGATAAGAAACACATGGCAGAAGATAGAGAGGGGGCAGGAAAGATGACTCAGCTGGTAAAACTAGGCTCACAACCAAAAATATAAGATAAAGAAGCATAGTACTTGGAGCAAGAGCCCAGCTGGTCACCTTTCATCCTTAGTTATAAAGCAGAATATGAATGTGCTCAGCTAAATTTCTCATTTTCATGTGAACTGGGATCCCAGCCATGAAATCCTACAAACTATATTCCACACTTCAATTAACCTAGTCGAAAAGTTCCTCACAGATATGCCCAGAAATCAGTCTTTAAGTTGATTCTAGATTCTGTGAAGTTAGCAGTCAAACCATCATATACAATGAGGGCTCTTATTTTATCAGTGAATTATGCCATTGGTGAATTTATGGTTTAAAGACATTGTTGAAAGGTGATAGAAATAGGAGTTAGGATCTAATCAGAGGAAGTCATTGGGATGTGCTTTTGAAAGATGCATTTTGTCCTGTGCTCTTTCCTATTGTTCTCTTTGCTTCTGGGAAGCCACGTAGTGAGTAGTTCTTTCCTCTACTACACCAGTGGGTTATTATATCCTGTGTCAACACAGTCTTCATAATCATGCCATTATACAAAATAAGCCTGCCTGCCTGCCTTCCTTCCTTCCTTCCTTCCTTCCTTCCTTCGTCCCTTCCTTCCTTCCTTCCTTCCTTCCTTCCTTCCTTCCTTCCTTCCTTCCTTCCTTCCTTCCTGTTACTCACTTGTAACTGTCCCAGATGTGAGCTGTCTAACATGAGAGTCTTGTCACTGTTTTGCATCCCTCCATGTAAGCTTCATGTTACTAAGTACCAGAAAAAGTACCTGTATCCAAATCTGATTCTGGGTTTGTTTTTGAAGGAATACAAACTCAAAATCACACTTGTTTCATTAAATACATTTTTCCTTGAAGGTTACATTTGAATGTCACATTTTTGGAGAAGCTTTCTCTGCTCTACTCTCTTTCCAATCTGTGCTTCCAAATTTTATGCTTAACGCTCACTGACTAGAGTAATTTCCATGAATGCATGTGTTATCTTATGAAACATGAATTCCTTAGAGTCAAAGGCAGTGTTTTCCACCTCTTCACTACTACTCCAAGACAAAAAGCCACTTGATTACTTTTGATGAAGGTACAATTGAGAATTACTTATCATGCAGCAGCAAAAGCCTAAAAAGAGAATGAAGAGGCAAGACTCATTATATCAAAGAGCTAGAGTGAACAGATAAATATTGTGGCATATGAGCAGGCAAAGTTCAAATTCTGTTAACAAAATTCACTTTTTAACATCTACTTCTCCTTTTTAGCTTCTTGAGTTTGGTTCCCCTCTCCCTGTAAATGCAAAATGACTGCAGCAGGAATAGTCCCTAATCCTCCAAGTTGCCTGAGTTAGAAAAAAGATAAGGAGTTCTTATCACAACATGTTGAAAAAGTGATTGATTAATGAGAAGATTGCTTCTCATTAATTATTTAGGAGCCATGTGACTACACATAATACAATCACCAATGTCACGGGAATGCTAATTAGCTGACATTTGGAATCTTTGCTTTACCCTTAACCTGTCGTAAAAGCCCATCCACAGCAATGGCTTGAGTTTATTTCTTGCTAGATAGTCACTGAGACAAAATTGTGTTACAAGCAAACAACAATTACTTTATTACTATAAATAAACAATACTGAATGGTGATCTACTATGAAACTTCTGTATTTTGTGTTAGTTTTGCAAGTAAATAACATATATAAATTCATATTTGTATCACTTTTCATAAAATACTTAGAAGTAGAATAAAGGAATAATTTTGACCCAAATATTTTTCCTATTTCCTCGTTTTTACTAGGAAATAATACTTTCATATAATATATTTTGATATTCTTCACCCCCTCCCACAACTTCTATCAGAGCATCTCTTTCTTACACACCCAATTTTATGTCTTTTTATTTTTTATATCTATCAAGTAAAGTATAATCAACTTACCAGGGGAACTTCTTTAAGTTTACTTTTAAAGAAAATTCTCCTCCTATTCCTCCCTCCCTTTCTACCTACATTTCCCCCTCCTTTCCCTTTCCATTTCCCCTTCTCCTTTCTCCTTCTCTTCCCCCTCTCCCTCCATCTCTCCCTCTCAAGTAGCTATCAAGAATCAATAGCTCACAGGCTAAGGGTGGAATTTCATCCCTCTATGCTGGGATTTGGACTGCCTAGAAGTTGCACCATACTTGTGTATGCTGTCACAATTGGTATAAGTTCATATAAGCAATTACTCAGCTATGTCCAGAATATAATGCTTTTTTGTAGTCTCCTAATACACTGAGTCTTGGAAGAATGTTTGAAATAAATATTCCATTTACAACTGAACATTCCCCAGTCTCTTATTGTCTGTACTTCGTCCTTTATAATTTTCAAACTTGCCCAGCTGTGAACCTTGAGAGCTTCAATAATGACAGACCTAGAAAGATATATTCATTGATACAATACTAACACTAACATCATGGGATGAGTAACCAACCACTTTTATTGGCTTTAAGTGCCACTCCACAAGATAAAATGCTTAACTGTCAACATTGTTGGCTGTGGCTAGAAGGCCACAGGGCCTAAGGAAAAGCCCACTATTATTATTATTATTATTATTATTATTATTATTATTATTATTATCATCATCATCATCATCATCATCATCATCATCATCATCATCATCATTATGTTAAATGGTTATATTAAAATAAATCTTAATAAACATTGTGTTGTTAAACATATAAATTAATTCATCTCTCAACATTTATCAGAGGAACTATTTGCAATAATATTGCAATAAATGAAATTTCAATAAAAATAACAACGTAGAAACCAACAATTTCACCCATCTTGAGTGAAGAGATTTTGCTTCTTAACTCACGCTTAGTACTTTTGATTCCTTTATTGAATATGGACATTTATTTTAGTAAAAGTGGTTTAATATTTTGAGTGATGGCAACATATTTAAATTATTTCTAGGAAAATACTGTGTGCAGCCTCTGGGGAATAGATCTGCACTACTAACTAAAATGCTCATTGACTTCAAATATAGGTACAGTTGATGATATGAGAATGAGGGTTAATAGGTCCTTAAAGAACTGAGAGCACTTCAATGCCTGTAACAAATATAAAGAATGGAATGTGCAAATGTGTTCAGAAAACTCTTAAGATTTCCTCTGTGCCATATATTTCATTGAGTTAAAAATATAGTATTAAGATATTATCATTATATTTAAGTTGGAAATTGAATTCATTTAATTTTCAAAATTAGATGAAAAAAAATCCCATGAAACTAAATTTCATTTCTGTTCATGAAATTCTTGTGATTACAAAAAGAAAAAGTCCATTATAAATTTGAGTATGCATATTTGATTGTTAAAATGTGCTTATGAAAGTATCTCTCCCAAAAAACCTTATTCTTTTAAATAAAGGTCTAATCTATTTTAAGTAATATGTACATTCTATAAATATATACATCTCAGAAACATAACCCAAATCTGTAGAAGCAAGGGCAATGGAAGAAAACTCGGGTAGTTCTATGAGTTTTACTTATGTCTTCGTTTTTCACCCTGAAAGTGCTGTTAAGCCTTCCCACACATTCCTGGATTGCAAAGCTGGGTCTGGCACTTTCAGACTCCATATGCATCTATGCAGTAAAATCAACAAGGATGAGACTTTACCATCTTCTGCACAAATTAAGAGTCTGACTTGCCAATATCACTGGGCAATCATCCAGATCTCTCTAAAAGTTTTTAAAAAGTAGATGGGATTTGGGAGTGTTTTGGATTTTGTTTTTGGTTTTGTTTGTTTGTTTGTTTGTTTGTTTGTTTTTTAATCCCTACATTGAAAGGAAAGACACCAGTTTTAACTAATTTGTTAACTTACTTAACAACTTAAATTCAAAATACTGAAGTATTTGTAGATATATGGAAGGAAGAAAAAAATGATTTTTGACTTAGATGACCAAAAATTTACAATGATAATAACCACAGAATTGCCCACAACACAGTCCATGAAGAACAAGTCACATGTGTTCCAGGATGTGGGGAGCGGGTGTGGCGGCAATCCCAAGATGGTGCCCGGGACTGCTGCCAAGTCTTATGACTAGGACCTGACTTCCTCATACACCCAAAAGTAAGCCATGCCCATCGTGAGAGCTGCCCAGGCGCACCCTGACACAAGATCAGGCCATTTGGCGAGGACCTATGAACTGAGACTACGTAGACTGGACTAATGGGGCATGGTTACAGGTTTTTTTTAATAGGGAATGTGCTTGGGGGTAAGAGATTGCTGCTTGCATGCAGAAAGAAAGGTTCCTGAATAAACTGCTTTGAGAAGAACGTCGTGGTGTCGCTCTTTCTGCCGGACAAAACAGAAGCAACAAGTGGTGGCCCGTACGGACACATTCATTCAGAACGAATCGCAGTCAGGGTGGCTAGCCGGTAAGTTCCAAGGTAAGTGGGATGAGCTAAGCTCTCGGGTTGAGACTATAAGTTCCCGGTTTTGGGACAAGATGCACCAAGCGTAATGGGGAACTCGACCTCCACTCAGACAGTTCACCAGGCCCTCAAGGATTTGTTAAAAGTGAAAGGAATCAGGCTAAAGAAAGAAATAGTAGAGAATGTTTTAAAAGCAGTGGACCAGGTTGCTTAATGGTTTCCGGTGACAGGACATCTTACAATGCCCAGTTGGGAGAAATTAGGGAAAGATTTGAGGTTTGCTAAGGAGCAGGGGGTTTTACCAAAAGGAGTACTGCCAGTGTGGAGATTAGTGAAAAATTACATAGGGGATGAGGAAAGATGTAGTGGGGAGCTCCAAAAGGGAAATGAGGCACTAAATCAGGTTAGGGAGGAACGTTCTCAAAAATTAGAGACCGAAGAAAATTCTAGCGAGGGGGAAATGTTGGAAACAATCTGGAAAGCATCGCCGCTGACAGCTTAGAGAAAGTGAAACTAAAGTTAGGACCATTGGCCCTGGGGCCGCCTCATCCTCCTCTGTATGTTCCAGACGGGGCAGAGGGACGTAGCTTACACCCAGAAATCTGGAGAGATTTTGGCATTACTGCAGCCATTGTTATTGCTATAGCAGTTTCTGCTGCCGCAGCCATTGCTGTGGCCATATCCCTTACCTCCGTAGTACAGACTACGGCAGCTGTAAGTAATTTATCCGCAGGTGTTGCAGAAGCTTTAGATGTTCAGGGTAATATTAATAGTCAGTTGAAAGCGGGAATTTTGCTACTGTATCAAACGGTCGGTTTGCTCCAGGAACAAGGGGATATTATGATGGAGTTAATGCAATTGGGTTGTGAGTGGAAATATTCAGGACTGTGTGTCACCTCCATACCATTTGTGAATGTCAGTTGTGCTGCTCAGATATCCTGTAATATATCTCAGTATCTTACAGGAAATTGGTCTCAACATTTTGATGGACTAGTTTGGGAATTGAGACAATCCATTGTCCATATCAACTCCACCCGAGTAGACATGTCCTTAGCTGGAGGACTGACTGGTTGGATCGCCACCGCTGCCGCATGGCTGAAAGAATGGGCTGGACTTGCTGGACTTGCCCTATGCCTGATTCTTATTAGCATCCTGGCCTTTTGGTGCATGTGCTGTACACAGTTTCGTCAGCGCAGAACTCCTTAATGATACAGGCTTTTGCAGTGGTGGAGACAGGACAGTCTCCTCAAGTGTGGCTTGGCATGTTAGAGAAGTAGTCAATGATGGGTAAGACTCCCTGGACGTGTCACCAACCTAAGACAGGGATCAAACCTAAGCTGTTTGTCTCCCGATGACGGGTAAGGGGCATTGCTGCAGGGGGCAACCTAAGACAGGCATTCTCTCTGTCAAAACATAAAGAAGGGGGAGATGTGGGGAGTGGGTGTGGCGGCAATCCCAAGATGGTGCCCGGGACTGCTGCCAAGTCTTATGACTAGCACCTGACTTCCTCATACACCGAAAAGTAAGCCATGCCCATCGTGAGAGCTGCGCAGGCACACCATGACACAAGATAAGGCCATTTGGTGTGGACCTATCTTGTGACTGGACTGATGGGGCGTGGTTATTTTTTTTTTTTTAGTAGGGAGTGTGCTTGAGGGCAAGAGATTGCTGCTTGCATGCAGAAAGAAAGGTTCCTGAATAAACTGCTTTGAGAAGTACGTCGTGGTGTTGCTCCTTTCTGTGGGACAGAGACAGAGACGACACCAGGACAGCTATATATGTAGTCTAAGTTCCCATAAACTTAACTAAAATATAATGGAATTTTTCACATTTTTGTGACTGAAATGTGCAACCATCTTTTGTGACCTTTGTAGATGACAATGTTATGAAACAGTGTCAAAAGTTGAGCATGCCACAGACTCCCCTGAATTCCCTGACAGGTCTCTCTCCCTACTTCATGTCACTTGAGCCTTAATAATATGTTCGAACTTGATCATTCATATATGAATGAAATTATGAATCTTAATTTTCTTTAGAATAAGGCAGCTCAGAAGGCACAAATCTGTGCGTTAATATGTCAGGTGACACCTGATCCATGACGGACAAATAAAATTACATGATATCTCAGTTGCTCACAATCACAGTTATGTTTTCTTTTCAGGAATCCAACAGTAAATCAGAATAATTTCAAAAGAGAAAGCTTACAAGGATAAAATAGTTTACCTACTCTAAAATCCTAAATGTCTGAATTGTGCTTTATTTGTGAGGGCTGAGCATATACAGCCACTTCTGTCAAGTCTGGTGACCTGAGTTCAAACCATAGGCAGACCTATATGGTGGAAGAGAACTGATTTGTCCAATTTCTCCTCTGACATTTACACAGTGCTGTGGCATGTAGAGACTCTCACACAAAGCAGATAAATATATGTAAAACACTTAAGTATCAAAAATTCTTTTCTCCCAAGGAATCACAGGCATGATTAGATTTGTTGGATCAAATGACTTGTGTTAGATGGACTTCTCCAAAGCTGTGACAAGTATCTGTCATAAGCCATTTAAGAGGAGGTGTTCACTGCAATCATGGTTTAAAAAATCTTCATTAATGGTAGTGGAGTTCTGGGAGAGGAACATAATGAAAAGAATGTGGCATGGCATAGGTGCCCACTCTCTAGCAGCCCAGATACTGAATGTATAGACAACAGACTACGGACAAGATATTCTCCAATGCATAACTCCAGTGACCTTCTTTATCCAGGCTACACCTCTTTTATCTGCTCCTTATATCCATAAAATGGTGAATCTGTCAATGATTAATCAGCTTGATGGGGTCTCCATAGATTGGCAACCAAGACTTTTCCAAAGGAACTTTTAGAAAGATTCTTCATATCTGAATCTGAACAGAATTCAAACCTGAATCTTCTACATCCAAATCAAAATTTCAGTCTTCAAAGCTAGTGAATAATGAGGACACTCTTCATAAACTAAAAAGCCTGAGAAATGGTAGACGGTTTGCCTCCACAGCCAAAATAATCAGATAAGCAAATTTCCCATTGCCTCAAGTATACCTTGACAATTCATAGACCATTGGACACATAACTAATTATCCTGAAACACAGTTTACAAAATCTTTTAGAATGTATAGCCCCCTCATGTATAGTTTGCTACCATCAATATTGTTACTGTCTTAAAATTACTGCCTCTGCTTACATGAGACAATGACAATATATAACATATTATATATATATATATATATATATATTCACATATGAAATGTACATATGTGGACATATATGTAAGGACAACTGAGTATACTGTAAATCACAAAAAATGTCAAGACTAGATTATATAGCACATGAAAATTGTTGTAACTCTGTGATAGTGTGAAAAAGGTATTTACCTGACCATGGCCAATATGAAAAGCTAAAGAGTTTTGATGATGTCTAATAATGAACAGTAATAAGCCTTTAAAATTAGGAGCTAGGGAAACAATATCACATATTTTTATCTTTTCTAGTAAAAAAAACCCACATTTGAATGAGCTGCTATAACTTTATTTAATATTCAGTTACAGTATTCCTCAATGTTTGTTTTCTTTTGAATAGTTGATTAAAATGAAAATATGTGAAAAAAATCACCATTTCTACTTTCCACAGTTCTTGGTAGTGTCACTTATCTTGGAACTCATGCAGTAAATAAAGCACTAGCGTTATGGGCTATCATTTGTAGATAGAGATTGGTTCAGCTGTTACTTTACGTGGCCTTTCCTGTAACAGAAACCCTTAACACATATATCAAAGAATCAATATAGGTTTCTACTGAGATTTTAGTATGAGTAATTCTGGGTTTGGGAACCTAGTAGTTTTCTATGAGACAAAATAAAACATTATTACAACACTGACCATCAAAAGTTCCTCTGTCAAATGTAGAATTACAGTGGCAACTTTTGTTACAAAATGAGTGTACCATAATCTCAATTAGTTTGAAAATCCCTGCTTTCATAAATTCTTCCCTGTAAATGAACCTGAACTCTTCAACTGAAGGCTAGAAAAAGATATTTTAGATATGACTTTATCAAAGTATATCCCTCTCTTAAAGGAATCCCCTTCATCCAAGGTCTTCTCAAAATGTGAAATGTCATACAAATAGAAATTGATTTTCCATTTTGATGATGCTAATCAAATTTCTGCTCACTGAACTGAGAATTTTTCCATTTTTCAAAAATCCAATAATATTTTATACACTTCCATGTGTGTCAGCCCTGGGGACATTATGATCTACTACGTAGCAACAAAATGTAAGAGGGAAAAATTCTAATAATTTCTTCAGATGTTTCTCTAAGCCACAGACTTACCTGGAATGTCTCTGGTGGCAACGTATTATCATTTTGTCTCCCTGGTTTGGGATTCTAGCACCTTTATTTAATTCAACAACCAGATTTCTACATATATTCATTTATTCTTTGAAAATTCCATACATGTATACAATATATGTTTACCATACTTACCACTACATTCCTCCAACTTCCCCAGATATTCCAAATCTGTCTCCCCCTGCTTTCATACCTGGATCTTGGGAAGACAGCCATAGCTACTATGAGCTGATATTAGAACTCTATTTAATAAAAAGATACCCTACCACCATCCCTGGAAAGCAGAGAAGAGTTCCTTGTAAGCATTAATATGCTTTGTAAACTTCAGATTATTTAAACATTTATATGGAACAAAAATACAAGGTAAACAGGTTTTGCAATCTAAATGTATCTTCCTTTCATACTTCTATCATATGTCAAAGAAATTCTGATAATTTGATGTCAACCATTCCTCCAAGCTAACAGGTAAACAAGTTCATCAGCCACTGTCAACATGGGGCAAATATTTTTGCTTTCTGAGACAATTTCAATGTAGACAACCTACCTTGACATATATTCTTCCACTCTGGTCCAAATCTAATCAATACATTTACATGACTCATTCACGTGTTTTGTTGAATATATATGTAAATCACAAAACATAATTTTAATTGTTTGTGTGTGGCCTATTTATAATTTATCCACATCAGAAATTTTATTTGATACCCAAGATTATGGCAGAACCTGAATCAGGACAAAGTTTGCAAAGCTAAGGGAGATAATGGCTAACTAGAGTGTCTCCAAATCTCACCACAACTCAATCTCTCAGGCAAGGCGATTTATGTGATCATAGAGGAGAAAACTGCAGTCCTCATGCCTGGGGAAAAAGGCTGTTCTTGCTAGTACAGAGCTCAACAACAACAACAAAAAGCTGCCACATTTCTCTGATTGGTTTCAGCTATTTATCTCCATCCCAGTTTCCATGGCCCTGTGTCTGCCCATCAATTCACCATTCCTAATCTAGGAAATACTAAAAGGTTAATTTGAACTACACTCTAGCACTCTTCATCTATACACACTTTGGGTTTGATTTTAAGAAAATTTCCAGGTAATATGAGCTTCTTTTAGAGACTATTCAGAAATTTTCTAATCCATTATCTAGACCTTAATCTGGAAATTTAAACCCTGAGCTCACTTTCTTTCTTTACATTTTCTAGTGCAACCAATTAACACTGTTCTTTCATTTTAATTAAAGAATTCTATGGCAGCAAATATTTGTAGTAGTAAATTATAGATGATAAGAATCTATTTTGCTTCTCCAAACCCTGGTATACCAGTAGCCCCTTTATTGCTGCTCATAATAACTTTAATGGTTTATTAGATCAGCCAGCCTATTATATATTATCATCTTTAGTGTTCTGTTTTTCTAGAACTAGGTCTCTTGTGAGTAACTGAAACAATAAAGGTTTGGTGATGGGAACAGAACCTCTCTGATCATTGCAGAATGAGATATAGTACTGTGGAATAAGGCCGTTCAGGAGTATTGGAGAAGTTGCAGAACTAAACCAAAAAGAGTAACTGGAGAATCAGAAGTATCTTTCTGAAGTACTGAATGGTGTGGGGAAATTGGAGTTTTCAATTTCTAGACACTAGTTGTACACAGTTAACAGGGAAAAAACTAAAATAAAAGTCAGGGTTGGGGAATTAAAATTATTTGTTAGTCGGGAGTCTCAGTTTTTCAGAAATAGCATTTCTTAAGATCTCATTATCTATAAAGATTTAAGGACACATTTGTAACTATCTTTCACCACGAGTGACCAGAAAGATTCATTCTATAATAGCTCTGCCCCAGTTCTACCTTCCAAATCTCACAACATTCTTTTACCAAAGTTTTATATAAGTCAGGAGGGAAGAGCACGATGAGAAATACACCTCCATCTTAGCCAGCTTAATATACTATAAAAATGTTATAACATGTTTCCTATATGTAAATCCCATTAAATTTAAATCATATGCCATTGTTTTTTAATCATAGGCCTGCTGCTTTTTAAATCATGTGCCAACTCTGACTGTATGAGGATGGTATTGATTATACATATATTGGTTATAAGCCATGGAATTTGGTTCTGAACAGTTTAAGGATAGGGATCATTGGAACAATATTTTTGAGAAACATGACTAAGACAGTGAGGTTAACTTAGATACATAGTATTAAAAAAGAAGTAAGAAAAAAGTCACTCCATACTCCATAATCTTGGAAAGAATGAAGATTCTTTTCTTCAACTGGGTAACTTTGCTTAAGGTATTAACTCTTTGAGAATAAATCTTTTTTTTCCTAGGAAAGTTTAGGGCATATGGGCATGGTTCATCTTACTGGGACAATAATTTTTGGGCAGAGTTGCTAGTCACAGCCTCTACTAAACCCTCATCTTCCAGAGTGAAAAGAAAATGAGTATCATTTGGAAGATAAGACTCATTCAGCTTGCTCCAATGCTGCAGGAGTAACTGATCATAAGAAAATTAGGTTCTTAGAAGAAATTGTCATAAACCTACAAAAAACTTAAAATACATACTTAAATACAAAACTTAAATACATACTTAACCAGTACCACTCTAAAATAGTAGACTCTATTAGCATCACATCTCTGGGTGAACAGAAAAGAAAACCAGCAGTAGACTTCCTGTGTACTTTTGCCAGTCCTTGGCTTTCGACCCAATCCCTTCAATTGTATAACACAAATAATGAAAGAACAGATGGAGACTACTCAAGTGTTAACTCTGTTCTACTATGATGGTAAACTATAGAGTCTAGACACAGACTATCTCACACATCGACTTGAGTTGCATCAGATTATTGCAAACAAAGCAATACTTTGGATTCTGTTAAAGTTCAATTCTAATATTTGTTTGTTGTTTTTTATTTGTTTGCTATGAAACGTTGCAAAATTTTATATAATTCTTTTAGGTATCAGTGAACTCACCTGTATTCTTCATAGAATTGGGGAAATTGACATTTTGAAAGTTAAAATTAGACTAAAGAAATGGTTCAATTGGCAAAGTACCTGCCTTGCATATGTGAGAGTTAGATTCGTATTCTCTAAAATTAGTAAAAATCCAAACATGGGGGCACACATCTGTAATTTCAACCCTTCTAGAGTGAAATGAGAGGTAGAGACAGAAGAATCCCCAGAAACTTGGGACCAGATAGCTCAATGCATACAGCATTAAACATAACAGACTGTGCCTCAAGCAATTTAAAAGTCAAAGGCTGATACTAAAGCGATGCTCTGACATTGAAATACATACCCTGTGTACACAACCCACATTCACAGATACACTCACACAGACACACATACAGACACTCATACAAACACACACACACACACCACACACACACACACACACGTCCCGGACCCACATCGTATACACACAGATATGATTTTTAAAAGATATAATTAATTAGCACCTTTGTGTGTCACATAGGTAACATGTTACAAGTTCTAGCTCTTTCAGTCTTTGCCCTTATAGTTTTCATTTTCAGAAAGAAAACGAAAGGCTCTACTATTGGAACCTAATGAATTCTTTACCTTAAAGACAGTGTTCAGGCAATTTCCTTTCCTTTAACATTTGTAAACAACATAAAATGACCAATTATTATATACTTTGTAACCTATAGATCTCAAGCACTTAATTATTTACTTTTTAAAATTATCTTTATTTATTTATTTATTTCTATTATTAGGATGCCATTCTTAACATATGAAAGCTGCATATGAATTAATCCTATTTACCAAGAGGTATCTTGGAAATTATGAATTCAAAGATTAATTAAACCTTTCAATGTGTTGAATGCATTCTCATTCTTTGGAAGAAGGATATTTACTGAACTATATGGTATGGTGGAGTATGTGCACTGGAATTTATGGGACAAACATGGTGATTATTTGACCCAAACTATGGAAACTACGTAAGGTAGTAGGGCAAGAATTTCTTAAGAAAAGACTAAGCTGGAACTGAACTTTGAAAAAGTGTAATGAAATTGGACACAGAGATTTTTTTAAAGAAAATCAAGAACTATTTAATGAAGTTTTTTTAAATTATGAGAAATAAAAACAAAGTCTGAAGTTAACAGATATGTTAATAATTAATTATGTGTGGAGAATAGACCAAGAACAATAGCAAGAAATGAGTTAAATAAGCCAAATGAGGCATATGATGCCATCTCTAATACCCACAACTCTACAACTTTTTCTTAGCTCTGATAGACAAGTACAGACAAATTTAAATAGAAACTACATTAAATATCAGAAACAATAACAATAACCATGATAACAGATTCAGCAAACACCAAATTGCATTCATATGCAAGGCATTCTGGTAAGTAGATTATTCATTTATTCCTCAGAACAGAGCTCATAGTAATTATAATCTGATTTACCAGTGAGGGAATTGATGCTTATGGAGATTAAACAACTTCCCATGGATTTAGCTAGTAAGAGTTAAAACTGGTTAAAAATCCAAAATTATATCATCAAGAGCTGCACATCCTCACCACATGCCCAGATTTATATTTTTGAAGGATTACTTTGGTTGCGGTATGGAGAATTGATTGAGAGGGCTAGGGAAAGATTTCATTTAGTGTACTATTGCACAAGTACAGTGTTAAAAGCTTGAGGACCCACATCTAAGAATGAGACCTAAGAAATGTGCAGAATTTCTAACCATGAAGACTTGAGAACTTGCCTGATGTGAGTGCTATGCAAGAGAAAGTACGATTTGCTGGTTATCTTTCCACAGGGTGTTGGAGATGGGAGACCTGGGAGATGATAAAATCCATTTGGAGGAATTGTGGTTCTAATAGAAATCTCATCTGATACTTGTTATGGAAAAAGATTTGACAGTTTTCAGAATGTAAGCTGTAACTATAGCCAATGCACTATGAAATATTAACAAATGATTCAGCCAGTAAGAATTTATGGAGCAAATGAGACCATGAGATTAGGATGTAAAGCTGAAAACATCAGTACTTGGGTGTGTTCTGAATACTAAATGAATGTGTACCAACATAAATGCAGAAGGGAGTTACATACAATCGTGAATATGACCAGAATAGTGATCAGAGAAAAATGAGGGGATATAACTTATTAGTACAAGCCTGAAAAATAACAAAACAGAGAATAATTCTATAGTACCGTCATAGGAAAGTCACAGCTAATTTTACATTATTCTTTATACATTATTCTTGCTATCACTTATTTTTAAAAGGTATCCCCAGTTTTATATAAGGCATACAAATGTAAACTTCTCATAAAACCCGTTAGGGCAGGATCATTATTATAATACAACAGCATAAATATTGGGATATATTGAAGAATGAGGAAGAGATGCTGTGAGTTACAGAGAAGAGTAACAACCTGAGTGTTCTCAACCTGAGAGAATAAGAAAAGATGGAGGGAGACAAAAAGAGAAATGGGAGACACTAGGAAGAGGCAGATTTGTTTTGAACTTGGAAAGTACTATAGTAAATTCATGCTGCTTAATAATAGAATCACTTACGAAAAGCAAAGCTGTATCTATTTGCCACTCAAGAATGAATGGTGGCATTTATAAATGAGTATCCATGAGTGATCTGTGGTTGAAAATAAGGTAATAGACAAGGGTTAACAGGCTATTTATTATGAATTAGGAGAAATTCAAATAAGAACAATATAAAATCCTTCCTTTAATTTCAGCATGCTCTTGCACATGGTGCAAGGAGATGGGCATAGGAAAAGTCTCTACAAGCTCAGAGTCATATAAGAACAGTTTCTTATTAGTATGCTCAAACTTGGTTCTCTTACAAAATATTGTAAACAGGTAAAAGACTTTCTGGATACTAAGAGGTAGGTGGCATAGCAGATAGAACTGTTTAATGGAGCCTTAATTAGAGGTTAGTTTTGAGGAGAATGAATAAAGTCTACCTGTTAACCTTCACTTTCTCAGGGAAGTATTAGCCTAAATCTTTTATTTGACATAAGAAAAACATAGTCAAAGTATAGATCCGATAAGACCACATCTCACTGCAACTTGCTCTGTATCTGTCCCTCTTTAGTAATGAAAGCCATGGGCCTGGAACACCCTCAGTCTTGAGCAAGACAGTCCACTGACAAACTTGGATGCCAAGTTACTGTTTTAAGTTTCCTAGAAAGATGGAGGAATCAACACAACCTAACCAAGTCAGAAGACCAAAAATTTATGATTTCAAACTATATAATCTTATAATTTAGCAACACTCTATTCTAGGGAAATTTCAGTTTCTCAAAATAGTAGAAAACAAAACAGTAGAAAAACAAAATACTTTTTAGGGATTTTAATCACTGAACACTTTTGTTATCTTTAGTTTTTCTGTTTTCCATATAAAGAGACAGGATGATCTGGGCCAATTAAAAAGGAAAGAAAATAGTCATTAAAGTTTGGGTATTCAGTGGCCAACAGCTGTGGGAAAAATGCCTGTCACTATTCATTATGGAAATTTAAATTAAAACCATAGTGAGATATCACCTCATATCTGTTATAATTGCCTTTATCAAAAAATAAGAGAGCTGTTGGCAAGGGGATTTTGAGAAAAGAAAACTTGGACACTATAGGTGGGAACCTCAGTATATGATCTCACTTCTGGGTATATTTCCAAAGGAACTAAAATCAACATGCCAAAAAGACATCTGCACTTACATGTTCACTGAAACATAATTCACAATGTCCAAGACACAGAATTAATCTAAGTATTCAGAAATAGATAACTGAATAAAGAAAATGCAGCATACATATCATTGGAATTCAGTCAGAGGGTAGTGATATGCTGTCATTGTGACCACACAGATTAATCTGGAGATTTCCATGCATAAGTTAAATAAATAAAACCATGCAAAGACTAACAGAGCATGCCCTTCCTCACTCATGGGATCTAAAATAACTAAGCTCGTAAAAGTAGAATGACAGGTACACAGGCCGGATGGTCATTGATAGTTGTCATTTGTACTAGATTAAGAAACACTTAAGGAACTTAGTAACCATGTATGTATCAGTAATAGTTTCCCCAGAGATAACTGAATCAGGAAGGCTGGTACCATAATGAATCCTTGAATCCTTATATTCATAATATGATAGATTTATTGAGAAGTGGTGACATCTGCAAAGTTGGACACAGTGAGACAGCAGGGTCCGGGATAGATAACTCAAGGACAAGTCTATTGAAAATATACCTTATTTTAGCTCTTTGCGACTTTCTATTCTCTCTGCTCTTTGTCCTCAATTAAGCGAAGGAAGTTCTCTGGTACATTCCTCCACTTATATGTTCTGCCCCAAAGCATAGGATAAGTCATGGATCCAGTGTTCTCAAATTAAGGACCTAAATAAATGTAGAATTGTTGGTCCTGTATCCACTCCGCCACAGGGCACATCCGTTTGGGGAGGTGGGAGGTGGGGAGTTTGACTGTGCTTTTCCCATGCTGGCTGTTGAGCAGGTGCTGGGTCATAGGGAAGTGACACCAGGGCACCACTTGGGAGTGTGAAAGCTAAGCCTGAGATGCGGGAAGCTGGAGTTAGCTCTGGGGTCCCTGGGTCTTCAACAAGTCCCAGGACATGGGGTTCTTAGATCCTTGGACACTCAGACTCCACTGGGAGTCTCAGAAGAGCTGAGAACAAAGTTCCCTCCTGGGTATAGCTAGCAAGGGACTAGATGAGGATATGGGGATAGTCCTTGACTTGACAGCTGACAGACTTAGTGGCAGTGGTGGCTGGGGAGTACACCTGTCTCTTCTACAGGAGATTGGATAGTGGCTCTGTAGGTAAAGGCCTTCTACCTGACTCCCCATGGTGGTGCCCTATAAAAAGAGACAGTCTGTGGTTCCAAATCATTTATTGCCATGATGGGAAGTGGATGTGTAAAACCGTATCCCACTTCTCATGTTGGGCTTGAGATTAAATACCTTTTGCAAGGAGGAATGTCTGGGTAGGAAAGCTTATTGGCAATGTTGTCCAGGCCTGTAGGTACCTCATTAGCATGGAGATCTCTGTCTTAAACCTTTGTGACCACAGGTGACATCTCTTTCCTTACTGTCTTGGTCTGAGATTTTAGAGATGCATCATCCACATGTGAACAGGCTTGGGACTTTGCCATTACATGACTAATGGCCACAATTCTAAGGGGGCTGCAGCTAGTGACAGGGTTCTGGTGCCCAGGAGCAGGCAAAGATCCTACCATCACTTTAGGGTCTGGAGGCTTCAAAGCCTTTAGCTCAATGGAGGACCAAGCTACCTCTCATGGTCCACTGCCCCACAAAGAAATCTTTTTTCCCTTCCTAGTTTTATGTCAATCATGATGGCCATAGTAATGAAAGATAACTAACATTGAGAAGGGAAAGGACTTTGGGGGATTGTTAGATACAGAATTATAAACTTCTTCTACAGACAAATCCCCAGTCTGGTTGTCTTTCTCCAAGCTTACCATTCCGGGTAAATTTCTGTTTCTTTGGGATACACTGTTTCAATAGTCTGAGATTGACATACAAGTGTTTCTTTTGAGCATCTTCATTTCTTCTAGGCCTGTTATAATGTTCCACTTTATATTAACACATGTCAATCGACCTAGAATATATCTATGTCTAAAACAAAAATAATAAACAGAGTATGAGTAGGGACTAAAGTCAAACTTACAGCTAGTGCCAGGCAGTCATGCATAAGAACCATTTTTAACCTTGTGGCTAGCTATTAGTTTTGGAAGTGCTGACACAAGCCTTCTGTCTCATTGAATGAAGACAGGGTTTCATCAGGAAGCCTAGAGTGGGTTCAAACTTATGATCTCCCTGTTTCAGTGTACCGAGTGTTACCTGTCAAAGAGATTTCACCAAGTTTTAACAACATGTCAGACCATCCTTAAACTTCCCCCTTAAACTTCCTAGGCCTCCAGTCACTTAAGGGTTAGGTGCATCTTCTCTGACTGAACCCAGACCCAGGAGTCCACTGCTGTATATGTGTCGGAGGTCTCATCTCAGCTGGTGTATGCTACCTGGTTGGTGATCCAGTGTCTAAGAGATCTCAGAGGTCCGGTTTAAGGACTTGTTGCTCTTACAGAAGACCTGTGCTTAGTTTATAACATCCATTCAGTGGCTAACAACCATTGGTACCTTCAGTTCCAGAGGACTTCACACAAACTTCTGCTCTTTTGGCACTCTACACATAGAATGCATAGACATGCACACAAGCAAAACATCCAAATACATAAAATAAATGAGTCTCTTTTGAAAAGAAAGCTTGCAAGCATAAATCAGTGAGCCAGGCAGGAACCAGTATTCCTCCCCGGATTTTGCTTCTGATCATTCTCTTGCTCTGGTTTCCTTCAGTGATGGATTATAGCCTGGAAATCGAGCCAAATAAATTCTTCCCTCCACCAGTTTGCTTCTGATAGCATTGTTTTATCACAGTAATAGAAAAAGCAAGCTAGAACAGTATCTGGAAATGAACTCACATAACATCATGTTCTGTTTATAACCTACATAGCAACCACGGGATTCTATGACCATAGCAGCTCCTTGCAAATATGCCTTAACTCCTTAATACTCTATCATGCTTGTAAGAAACACATTCAAAGCACTATTTTTTTCTGCCTACACTATTGTATCAGCTTCCTGCCAGTGCCCGACACTTGTTTATTTATTTATAAGAAGTTCTCATTAAGCATCAAAGATGAAGCAAATCATGCTATACCTCTGCTTTCTTCATGAATTCTCATCCTAGTTCCAGGAGCAACCAAAGCTCTTCCTGAAGCTAAGGCTCCTGTGTGACCCAGTCCTTGTCTGCTTCTCTGATCCAAGCACATTCCACGTTCTTCCCTCACCATACCCCAGATCCTGACAAAAGAAACCAACATTCAGTTTCTTTTCTTTCGTTTTTGTTTTGTTTTCTTTCTTTTACTTGTTTTTTTTTCTTTTCTCTGATTTTTTTATTTACATTTTAAATGTTATCTCCTTTCCCAGTTTCCCCTCCAGAAACCTGCTACCCAATCCCCTCTTCCTCCTGCTTCTAATAAGACAGGGTTTTTCTGTGTAACAGCCCTGGCTGTCCTGGAACTCGCCTGATTGACCAGGCTGGCCTCTATCTTGCTGTATTTGCTGCCAGTGTGCTAATATAAAAGGAATGCACCACTGTGCCTAGCTAGACTTTAAGTTTCTTAAACCTTAGTCTTATAGGTTGATTTTTCCTTTACCAAAACTTAACAATTGAAATTGATACTTTGTCTTATACTTTAGCTAAATTGTTTTTCTTAGGACCCATTACAACAGGGTTTAAGGCTTTTAGAGGAGGCATATTACCTTACTTGTTCATATTTGTGGTGGTAATGTTGTTGTTTGTGGTGGTGGTAGTGATAGTGTTGTTGGATGGTGGTTGTGGTGGTGGTCTTAAAAGTGTGTGTGTGTGTGTGTGTGTGTGTGTCTGTGTGTGTGTGTGTGTGTGTGTGTGTGTGTGTGTGTGTGTTGGGATGCTGTCTCTTGGTTAGTCTTGCCTTTGTTGGGTGGGTAGTCCGTTCTTTGGATGAGTTTTGCCACAAATAGCATCCCAGCAAAGTATGGCAGCTAAGTCCCAAGACTAAGAAAGCTGTAAGGGAACCTGGGTAAGAGAGGAGGGGGATATCAGGCATATGAGCAGCAACAGATCTAAAAGTAGTCTGGAGAGACCAAATGGAGAATGGTGAGGAGTGCATAGGAAGCCTACTTTGGCCCTTCCTGAGAATAGCTGTGGTGAGATCCCTAGTAGAGAGTGGTTTTGTGAAGCATCACAGAGAAATTCACAATTTTTATACAGCAAACATTAAACTCAAATCTATATATCAGTAACTAGAGCCTCTAAGAAATATCACATTTAGCCTAATCAAGAAAGAAAACACCTAAATTTCAAAAAAAATGGAAAAAGAAAATGTAATTAAAATGACCCGGATCAAAACACATGTTTTCAGTTACATTCGCCTGGTATACTTTACAACTTAACATCCAGTTTATATAACTTAGGCTCTCATGAAATGAAAACAATAGTCGTAGTTATTTATAGCAAGAGGAGAGGTGTTAAAAGTCTAAAATATGACAATTACCTTTACATTATCTTGTAGTACTACTGAGAAAAGACAATTTCTTTCAGAGTATATTTAATATAGAAGCCATTTCCAGTTACACCTAGTTTAAGTGATAAAATTATAGAAAATTACACATAGAGAAGATAGCATTTATTATTATTATTATTCCTGTTCTAAGAAAACTACCCAAGCCCTGGCAAATTGGATAGTCATAAAATCATTTCTCATTTAGAATTAACTGTTTCCTAAATTATTATAACCTGTCAAGTTTTGTAGCCATTTGTGATCATTTTATGATTTGCACAGCCAGTGACGATGATTAAACAGCATAAAGCATAAGACGTATCATATAAGACCTGAGCAGAGGGCACATAATGCTCAAATCCATTCTACTTCAAGAGGTGAAGAAGAAAACCACGGAGCTATCATTAATGAAAACCCGGCCTTTTATGTGTCTTTCTTCTTTAGATCCATCTGTCTTCTATAATTTTATGAATTATTCTTTGCTGTACTCTTTCCCTCATAATAATCTAAGATTGTGCTTTACAATTCAGATAGGTGTCCCACAATTCTAATACTGTTTTGAAATCTCCTTGGTAATCATTGACTTTTTATGGGGCTGTGTGAACTTTAGTCTTTCTCTCTCATTAGCATCTGAATCTTCAGCTGGAGTTCAGTATTTCTGTTTCATCATCTCAAAGCACTGAACAGTTCCAGCCTCCTTGATCACACAAACTGTTCCTCATTAGAAACGTTTTAGCTCTTTAAACATGTTATCTCTGTTCCTTCTGACTCTAGGAAATCCAGGCAATTTCTACACTTGGGTTATAAGACACTAATGATTGAAAGACTTAAATACTTTACCACAGACTCAGAAATCAATAGAAAATCTCATTATATCTTAGAAATTATAAGTTAAAAGCAAGAGTCACTCCATGACTACTTATGCCGACTGCTGATTTCTATGCAAAAGTCTAGTCTCATCTCAGAATGTCAAATACACCTACCTACCAGAAAATTTTTTTTTCCATTTGCAAAATACTGTATCTGAAATTCCCACTGGCATCCTTACTACTTAAAATGAAATGATTATTTCTTGGTGGGGATGCTTGATAATACACATCCTGGTGTGCTTAAAAATATAATGTGTGTTTCACCCTGGAGAAACAGAAGTGCCAAATGGGTAGAATGTAATGATACATGCATGAGGGGGAGGAGATAGGGGCGTATGGACAGGAAACCGGGAAAGGGAATAACTTTTGAAATGTAAGTAAAGAAATATATCTAATAAAAAATGTTAAGAAAAAAAAGAAAAAAGAAAATTCTAAGTCTAAGGAAACAGATTCAAAACTTAGTCTTGGTAGGATTATTTCACTGACAATGTATGATTAGTGGCAAGTGTTGTGTAAAAAGGCCAGAAAGAAAACTAAGTAAAACGGGGAAGGAAAATTGCAAAGTAGCAAAACACTAAATTTAAAGGTTCCATCTTCGACTCTTTGAATGAGAATGTTTCCCTAGGCGCATAAGTGTGAATAGTTGGTTCAAAGTAGCTGTAACTGTTTGGGAAGCATGGAAAGGCATGGTCTCATAAGAAGAGGGGTGGCACAGGGTGTGAACTTTGAGGTTTCAAAAACCTTCACCATTCCCAGTTAGTTCTCTCTTTCCTGTTTTTGTTTCAAGATATAAACTCTCAGCTACTACTGAAGTATCATGCCTGCTTTTGTGCCTCTTGCCGCAATGGTCATGGACTCAAACCTTTTGCAAGTGAAAGCCTTAAGTAAAATTTTTTTTTCTATAAGATAACTTGATCTTGGAGTTTTATCATAGCAATAGAAATTAACTCTGACACCATCAGTTAAAATTTTGCTCTTAACTCAAATGAAAAAGTTCTGTTACAATTTATAGTTGACAAAATAAGATATTAGTTACAAGCTGCTACATAAATAAAATTTTTATAAATATTTAGTCAGCTCCCACAGAGTGATAATATTAAAATTTTAGAAAGACATCTTTAATTAAGAGACAAATGGGTTTGTATGAAAAAAATTGTTAAAAAATAACATTTATTACTGAACAAAAACCCACAATTTAGGACAAAAAAAAACAGAGTTTTGTTTTGTTGTTTTGTTTTATTTTTTGTTGTTGAATATCTGTCAGCATGGAATAATTTACAGTTATCTGAGAAGAGGGATCTCAATTTAGAAAATAAATGCATTGAATTCCCTGTAAGTCAGGCTGTAGGGCATTTTCCTGATTAATGATGAATGTGCAACAGCCCTGCTTCCTAGAGGTAGTAAACCCCTGTAAAAGTGGTCGTGGTGGTGTGAGAAAGTTTAGTCAAGTAAACTTTGGTTTAGTAAATTTGGCAAGCATAGGAACTCCTCCATGTTTTGCTCTGAGTTTCCATCCTGACCTCCTCAGTGATAGAACCACAACTATTAAGTAAAATAAACCTCTTCCTTCCAAAATTTCTTTTGATCATGGTGTTCATCCCAGCAATAGAACTAAACCAAGAGAGGAGATAGGTTCACCTATCAATATAACAGGTTCCTTTATAGAATTATCACTCTAAATGCTGCAGCACTGCCGTCAGTAGAAATCCACAAAGGCACTAATACACTCTGAAGTCCTTTATGGCACATACGTGCCACTATCCTGGGTGCTTTTGTATCCTCTAAACTTAAAAAAGAAATGTGTTGTCATCATTAGCTAAAAAACATAAAATTAAATGTGTGTAAACTAATATATTGATATCATTAGATGAGGTATACTTGAAATCTAAGGTATTTCATAACACCTAAGAATCATTTTATGAACTAGTGAAATGTATAATAGTGACATAGCTTATGGAAGAAAAGAACAAAATATTAAATCTGAGCTAGACTTGGTAACATACTCCTGGGATGGCAGCATTATAGAGGCTAAAGGAGAGTCAGTGGGAGTTTTAAGCTAGCCTGAGCTGCAAAGTGTGACATTTCTTTAAAAAAAAAAAAACAAAAACAAAAATAAACTTTAGTTTCCACCTGTGCTAAGAACAGAGCCTCAGATCTGGATCCAAAACCACACAGTCCACATACCAGTTGCAGTTTGACTCACCGGCTATTCTCACACATTCAGATCACAAGTGAAACCCCAAATGCTGCCCAATACTCAGTGTAGCTGGGCCTTCTGTGACCCCGGGACTGAGATACCCTCCTCAGTCAGAATTCCGTGTGCCTTCCAGTTTGCACCTGTGTCTAGAGGAGAAAGCCTCTGCTCTGGATGCCCATCCACTCAGCACACAGCCCAATTGCAGCTCAACCCCCCAGAGGTTCTGATACTGCCAGAATCACAGGATCACAGGGTCACAGAGTCACAGGCTCACAGGAAGGACAGGCATCACTCAGAGACAGGGAAGTCAGTTAACACTAGAGATAACCAAATGTGAAAAGCAAGTGCAAGAACATAAGCAACAGAAACAAATTTGACTTGGCAATATTAGAACCCAATTTACTCACTAAAGCAAGTCAAGGATAGCCCAAAACAACAAAGCAAGATTCATATTTAAATTATGATTTCATGAAGATGATAGAGGACTATAAGAAGATCATAATTAACTCCCTTAAAGAAACACAGAAGAACACAAGTAAACAAGTAGAAGCCCTTAAAGAGGAAACACATAAATCCCTTAAAGAAATACAGGAGAACACAATCAAACAGATGAAGGAATTAAACAAAACCATCTAGTATCTAAAAATGGTAATAGAAACATTAAAGAAAACACAAAGGGAGACAGCATAGAGATGGAAAAACTAGGAAAGAGATCAGGAGTCATAGATACAAGTATCACCAACAGAATACAGAGCTAAAAGAGAGAATCTCAACTGTAGAAGATACCATAGAAGACATCAACACAACAGTCAAGGAAAATACAAAAAGCAAAAAGTACCTATTGCAAAACATAAAGGAAATCCAGGGCACAATGAAAAGAGCAAACCTAAGAATAATAGGTACTGAGACAGGCTGGTAGATCAATTGAATAGAACTGAAGACACAAATGAACCCACACACTTATGGTCAGTTAATCTTTGACAAAGGAGCTAAAATTATACAGTGGAAGGAAATAGCATTTTCAACAAATGGCGCTGGTTCAACTGGGGGTCAGAATGTAGAAGAATGCAAATTGAACCATTTGTATCACTGTTCACAAAGCTTAAGTACATATGGATCAAGGACCTCCACATCAAATCAGACACAGTCACAGAAGAAACAGTGGGGAAGATCCTCAAGCACATGGACACTGGAGAAAATTTCATGAACAAAAAAAAATGGCTTATTTTCTAAGATCAAAAAATCAACAAATGGGATCTCATAAAATTGCAAAGCTTCTGTAAGGCAAAGGACAGTGTCATTAGGACAAAATGGCATCCAACTCATTGGGGAAAGATCCTTACCAATCATACATCTGCACCTAATAGAGGTATAATAACCAATATATACAAAGAACTCAAGAAGTTAGACTCCAGAGAATCAAATTAGCCTAATAAAAAAAGAGTTACCAGGCTAACCAAAGAATACTCAGCTGAGGAATGCCGAATGGCTGAGAATCACCTAAAGAAATGTTCGACGTCCTTAGTCATCAGGAAAATACAAATTGAAACAGCCTTGTGATTTCGCCCCACATCAGTCAGAATGGCTAAGCTCAAAAACTCAGGTGACAGCAGATGCTTGTGAGGATGTGGAGAAAAGGAACACGTTTTCATTGCTGATGGCACTACAAGCTAGTGAAACAATTTTGGAAATCAGTCTGGTATTTCCTCAGAAAAATGGAAATTGTTCTACCTAAAGACCCAGATATAACACTGCTGGACATGTACCCAAAAGTTGATCCAACAAATAGCAAGGACACATGCTCCACTATGTTCATAGCAGCTATATTTTTAATAGCCAGAAGCTGGAAAGAACCCAGATGTCCTTCAACAGAGGAATGGATACAGAAAATGTGGTACATCTACACAATGGAGTACTACTCAGCTGTCAAAAACAATGACTTCATAAAATTCATAGGCAAATGGATGGAACTAGAAAATATAATGCTGAGTGAGGTAACCCAAGCATAAAATACATGCATGGTATGCATTCACTGATAAGTGGATATTAGCCCCAAAGCTAGGATTACCCAAAATACAATCCATAGACCACATGAAGCTCAAGAAGAAGGAAGACCAAAGTGCAGATGCTTCAGTCCTTCTTAGGAGTGGGAGCAAAAATATTCATAGGAGGTATGGAGACAAAGTTTGGAGCAGAGACTAAAGGAATGGTCATTCAGAGCCTGCCCCACCTGGGTGTGGGGAGCGGGTGTGGCAGCAATCCCAAGATGGCGCCCGGGACTGCTGCCAAGTCTTATGACTAGCACCTGACTTCCTCATACACCCAAAAGTAAGCCACGCCCATCATGAGAGGTGCGCAGGCGCACCATGACACAAGATCAGGCCTTTTGGCGTGGACCTATGAACTGAGACTATGTAGACTGGACTGATGGGGCGTGGTTACGGGTTTTTTGAGTAGGGAGTGTGCTTTCGGGAAGAGATTGCTGCTTGCATGCAGAAAGAAAGGTTCCTGAATAAACTGCTTTGAGAAGAATGTCATGGTGTCGCTCATTTCTGTGGGACAGAGATGGAGACGATACCTGGGGATCCAGCCCATATACATACAGCCAACAAACCCAGACAATATTGCTGATACCAAGAAGTGCATGCTGACAAGAGCCTGATATAGCTGTCTCCTGAGATAGTCTACCAGAGCATGACAAATACAGAGGCAAATGCTCACAGCCAACCATTGAACTGAGACTGGTGTTGCCAGTGGATGAGTTAAAGAAAGGATTGAAGGAGCTGAAGGAGATTGCAACCCCATAAGAACAACAATACCAACCAACCAGAGCTCCCAGTGACTAAAGCACCATCCAAACAGTGCACATGGACATATTCAAGGCTCTAGCTGCATATGAAACAGAAGATGGCCTTGTTAGGAACTAGAGGAGAAGAAGCCCTTGGTTCTGCTAAGGCTGGACCCCATAGTGTAGGAGAATCTCAGGGCAGAGAGACAGGAATTTCTGGTTGGTTGAGTGAAGGAAGTGAATAACATTTTAAATGTAAATAAAAATCTATCCATTTTAAAAATAAATGTTCTAGGCCAGAAGAAAAAAAAGAATAATAGGTATAGAAGACAGTGAAGATTCACAATCAAAGACCAGAAAACATCTTCAACAAAATATAGAAGAAAACTTTCCTAACATACAGAAAGAGATGTCCATAAACATATAAGAAGCCTACAGAAGGGGTTGGGGATTTAGCTCAGTGGTAGAGCGCTTGCCCTAACAAGCACAAGGCCCTGGGTTGGGTCCCCAGCTCGAAAAAAAAAAAAAAAAAAAAAAAAAAAAAAAAAGCCTACAGAAGAACAAACAAATAAGACCAGAAAATAATTTCCTCGGGTCACATAATAATTAAAACACCAAATGCACAGAACAAAAAGGAATGTTGAAAGCAGTAAGAAAAAAGGTCAAATAAGGTATAAAGGCAGACCTATCAGAATTACAACAGACTTCTCAACAGAGAAAATCCTGGGTAGATGTCATACAGACCCTAAGAGAATGCAAATGCCAGCCCAGGCTACTATACCTAGAAATACTTATAATGACCGTATATGGAGAAACCAAGGTATTACGAAATGAAACCAAATTTAAGCAATATCCACCAATCTAGCCCTATAAAGGAAAATAGAAGGAAAAGTCAAACACAAGGAGAGAAACTACATCTTAGAAAAAGCAAGCAACACTTATTGGTGCCTAAAATCTCTCAACATATATTGACTCGATCCTCCAATAAAAAGACATAGGACAACAGACTGGATAAGTAAACAGGATCCAGCATTTTGCTGAATACAGGAAACACACCTCAGTGACAATAATAGACACTACCTCAAAGTAAATGACTAAGAAAATATTTTCCAAACAGTTGGTCCTAAGAAACAACCTGGAGTAGCCATTCTAATATCCAATAATACCAATTTTTAAGCAAAAGTTATCAAAAACATTACATACTCATCAAAGAAAAAAAATCCACCAAGATGAACTCTCAATTCTGTACATCTATGCTCTAAATACAAGGGTATCCACATTTATAAAAGAAACTTAATTAAAGCTCAAAGCATAAATTGCACCTCATACAATAATAATGGAGACTTCAACACCCCACTCTCACAATGGACAGATTGTGGAAACAGAAACTAAACAGATACACAGTTAAACTAACAGAAGTTCTGAAACAAATGGATTTATCAGATATCTATAGAACCTAAAAAAATTAAAATACAATAAAAGAGTATTTCCTCTCAGCACCTCACAGTACCTACTCAAAAATTGATCATATACTCGAACACAAAACAAAACTCAACTGATAGAAAAACATTGAATTAATCCCATGTATTCTATCAGATACCACAGTCTTCAATAGGAACAAAAACAACAGAAAGTTCACATAAACATGGGAGCTGAACAACCATCTACTCAATGATAAGTTGGTCAGAGAAGAAATAGAGGAAGAAATTAAAGATTTTTAGAATGAAAATGAAGGCATGATATATGCAAACTTATGATACACAATGAAAGCAGTGCTAAGCGGAAAAGTCTTAGCTCTTAATGCCTCCATAAAGAAATTGGAGAGATCATACACTAGCAGCTTAAAAGCTCATCTGAAAGCTCTAGAACAAAAGGAAACAAATACATCCAAGAGGTGTAGCCAGCAGAAAATAATCAAACTCAGGGCTGACATTAACCAAGTAGAAACAAAGAATCAACAAAACTGTGCTCGCTTTGGCAGCACATATACTAAAGAATCAACAAAACTAGGAGGTGGTACCTTGAGAAAATCAATAACATAGATAAACCTTTAGGAAGAATAGCCAGAGGGTATAAAGACAGTATAAAAATTAACAAAATCAGAAGTGAAAAGGGAGACATAATAACATAAACTAAGGAAATTCAAAAAATTATCAGATTCTACTACAAAAGTCAATACTCAACAAAAGTGGATAATCTTGATGAAATGGATGATTTTCTAGAGAGATACTGGGAACCAATGTTATTCTAGAGAGATACCAGGAACCAATGTTAAATCAGGATTAGATAAACCATCTAAACAGGACTGAAGGAAGGGCCTTTAGTTGAGAATAAACCCCAAGAAAATAGAAGCAGTCGTTAAAAATCTCCCAACCAATAATATCTCAGGACCAGATGGTTTTACTGCAGAATTCTATCAGACCTTCAAAGAAGATCTAATACCAATACTTCTCAAACTATTTCATAAACTATAAATATAGGGAACAATACCCAATTCTTTCTATGAAGCCACAGTTATACTGGTACCTAAACCACAAAAAGATCCAATGAACATAGAAAACTACAGACCAATATCGCTTATGAATATCAATGCAAAAATATTCAATAAAATTCTTACAAACTGAATCCAAGAATACATCAAAACAATTATCCACCATGATCAAGTGGGCTTCATCCCAGGAATGCGGGGATGGTTCAATATACCAGTTCATCAATGTAATCTATCATATAAACAAATTCCAGGAAAAAAAAATCACATGATCATCTCAACAGATGTTTAAAAAGCCTTGACAAAATACCACAACCATTCTTGTTAAAAGTATTGGAGATGTCAGTAATGCAATGTTCATGCCTTTATATAATAAAAGCAATATGCAGCAAACCAATATTCAACATCAAACTAAATGAAGATAAACTTAAAGCAATGCCATTAAAATCACAAACAAGACAAGGCTATCCACTCTCTCCCTACCTATTTTATACAGTACTCAAAGTTCTAGCCAAAGCAATTAGACAACAAAAGGAGATCAAAGGGATACAAATTGGAAAGGAGAAAGTCAAGATACCACTATTTGCAGATGACATGATAGTATACTAAGCGACCCCAAAACTTCTACCACTGAGTTTCTACAGCTGATGAACAACTTCAGCAAAGTGGCTAAACATAAAGTTAAATCAAACGAATCAGTAGCTTTCATTTACTCAAAGGATAAACAGGCTAAGAAAGAACTTAGGGAAACAACACCCTTCACAAAAGTCACAAATAATATAAAATATCTTGCTGTGATTCTAACCAAGCAAGTGAAAGATCTGTATGACAAAAACTTCAAATCCCTGAAGAAAGAAATAGAGGAAGACCTCAGAAAATGGAAAGATCTCCCATGCTTAGGGATTTGCAGGATTAATATAATAAAAATAGCCATCTTGCCAAAAGCAATCTACATATTGAATACAATCACTATCAAAATTCTAACTCAATCCTTCATAGAGTTAGAAAGAGCAATTCTCAAATTCATTTGAAATAAGAAAAAAATCCAAGATAGCAAAAACTATTCTCAACAAAAAAAGAACTACTGGTGGAATCACCATCCCTGACCTCATGCTATACTAGAGAGCAGTACATATAAAAACTTCATAGTTTTGGTACCGAAACAGGCAAATGTATCAGTGGAATAGAATTGAAGACCCAGAAATGAACCCATATGGTCATGTGATCTGTGAAAAAGAAGGTAAAACCATTCAGTGGGAAAAAAAGACAGCATTTTCTACAAATGGTGCTGGTTCAACTGGAAGTATGCATGGAAAGGAATGCAAATTAACCCATTCTTATCTCCTTGTGCAATGCTCAAGTCCAAGTAGATCAAAGACCTCTACATAAAACTAGATACACTGAATCTAATAGAAGAAAAAGTGGAGAAGAGCCTTGAATACTTAGGCATAGGGGAAAATCTTCCTGAACAAAACACCATTGTCTTATGCTTTAAGAGAATAATCGACAATGGGACCTCATGAATTGAAAAGTGTCTGAAAGGCAAAGGACACTGTCAATAAGACAAAATAACCTACAGATTGGGAAAAGATATTTACCAACCCTCTATCTGATAGAGGGATAATATCCAATATATACAAAGAACTCAAGAAGTTAGACTCCAGGGAACTAAATAATCCCATTTAAAACTGGAGTATGGAACTAAACAAAGACTTCTCAACTGAGGAATATCAAATGGCCAAGAAGCACCTAATGAAATGTTCGACATCCTTAGTCACCAGGGAAATGCAAATCAAAACAACCCTGAGATTCTACTTCACATCGGTCAGAATGGCTAAGATCAAAACTCAGTGGACAGCAAATGCTTGTGAGGATGTGGAGAAAAAGGAACACTCCTCCATTGTTGGTGGGATTGCAGACTGGTACAGCCACTCTGGAAATCTGTCTGGTATTTCCTCAGAAAAATGGAAGTTGTTCTACCCGAAGACCCAGATATAACACTACTGGGCATATACCCAAAAAATGTTTCAACATATAACAAGGAAACATGCTCCACTATGTTCATAGCAGCCTTATTTATAATAGCCAGAAGCTGGAAAGAACCCAGATATCCCTCAGCAGAAGAATAGATACAAACTATACTATACTATGGCATACTACTCAGCAATTAAAAATAATGATTTATTGAAATTCATAGGCAAATGGATAGAACTAGAAAATGTCACCCTGAGTGAGGTAACCCATGTACAAAAGAACACACATGGTATGTACTAACTGATAAGTGGATATTAGCACAAAGCTCACAATGACCATGATACAGCCCAAGATCATATGAAGCTTAGGTGGAAGGAAGATCAGGTATGGACACTTCAGGACTGCCTTGATGGGGGAACAGGGTGATTGTAGGAGGTGAAGAGAGAGGGGGACTTGGCAAGGAGAGAGGAGAGGGAAGAAATAAGGGGGCAATATCAGGAACTTGAGGGGACATGAGAAAGATGTCATTTCCAGAGGGTCAGGAAATTGAACAAAAATATATGGCAGGGGAGTTGAGGAACTTTGTATAGCCACTTTGTACAGACACAAGGGAATTGTGAAGCTCCCTGAACCCAACAGGATTTACTTTAGTTGTAATGCGCAGAGGATTGGTAGATAGAACCTGTGGAGACCACCTCCAGAGGTCAGCTTCTGGCTCACGGATGGGGCCACGTACCCATCTCAACGTTTTTAACCCAGAAATGTTCCTGTGAAAAGGAAGAACAGAAACATAAAATGGAACAGAGACTAAGGAAGGGCCATCCAGGTACTGTCCCACCTGGGCATCCATCATGTCTGCAGACACCAAATCTAACACTGCTGTGGTGGTCAAGAGACGCTTGCTGAGACGAACCAGGTGTGGAGGTTCCTCCACAGGTCTGGCCAGCAATTGACCAATGCAGATGCGGATGCTTGGAGCCAACCATCAGACTGAGCTCAGGGAACCTAGTGAGGGAGCTGGCAGGAGGACTGGAGAAGCAGAGGGGTATTGCAACCCCATTGGAAGAACAACATAGGCTGTCCTGACCACACAGTTCGCCCAGAGACTAGACCATTAACAAAAGGAGTGTATCTAGACGGATCCATGGCTACTGATACATATGTAGCAGAGGATGGCCTTGCCTGACAGCAGTGGGAGGGGAGGACCTTGGTCCTGCAGAGGTATGATGCTGGAGCGGTGGAATGGGAGAGGGCGGGAGGGTGAGTGAGCACCCTCATATAGGCAAAGGGGAGGGTGGAGGGTGGAAGGTGAACGGAGGGTTGTTGGAGGGGTAACTGGGTAGTGGGATGTCATTTCAGATGTAAATGAATGGAATGATTAATATAAAATATGTAATTCAATGAGATTTCAGTAAATATCCACACTCCACCTCTGGTTTAGAGAAATATATTTGATTTATATTTATTTTTCTATATTTTCTACAAAATGATGGGGGATTTTTTTTTGTACATTTTGAGATGATAACAAATTTTTGAGACAAATGATACTGTAGTGGAGTAGGGTACATTTTAAGGCCCTGTTATGTCCCTAGCACTGAAAATTAAGTTGAATGGGGTAGACAAGGAAAACTCCAAAGGCCACTCTGCACTGCCCAGGGGTAAACATGGAGGAGACAGCATAACGCAAGCTTACCAAGTGCAGCCACCACAGCAGCTATTGGTTTAGGTAGCTCAGTTCCAGCTGCCCTCTACTTTTTGAAGGCTTGCTGCAGGCTGGCTTGCTTATCTGAAAGTTAAGTGTTGACCTCTTGCCCATTCTGTGTTCGTTCTCCAAAGAAGACAAGTGAACGAGATTGTTAAAGTGCAGATGGAAAGATGAGAAAAAAGCAAACTTAATTTATGTTTTGTTTTCTTTTATTGGTTTTTTAACCTTCCAAATTAATATTTAATTAATCACAATTTAGATTATATTAATATTTATCTTGATTTGAATGGTGCACACATACTTTAGTGTTCTATCACTTTATTCTTGCCCCCGTCATCATGTCATTATTAAAAGAAAAGAAAACTTTAGACATCATGTTTCAGTTACTATTAAGATCAACATAGTCTGATAATCCTCCACCACCTGACAGCTAAAAGTGCCCTTAATGTTTTCAAAGTCAGGCATCTAAATCCAATCTGGACATGTCACATTGGTACCACTCATACTCAGAAGTCAGCAATTAAAGGAAGCTTGTACAATTTTAAATTGGGCCCCAAACGTGTAGGCTTCTACTCGTCACAATTTATCACAAATCGCTTTCATAGGGTCCCATGGCCATAAAATACAAATATTAATATTCATATAATAAGATTTTTGATACTTCTTTGCCCCTGAAAGTTATATTTAATTTTTTATCTAGCTAGCAATTGATCTGATATCACACTTCTCAAAAGCGCAATTGCAATTTAATGGCAATATCAGTATAAAAGACAGCAAGTACTTGGAAAGATTAAATCTCACATAAACTCAAAGGAGTTTGTAATCTCAGTCCATAGTCCAAATTTTATAGCAAGTCTATGTCAAAAGGGAGCATATAGCCAAATCAGCACTACAACAAAACTCATTTCTTCAAAAAATGTTTCCTACTCTTGCTTATCAACGTTATTTTAAAAATATCAGTTGTATTTTCAAAATACACAATGAAAGGAGAATGCATAACTATCTAAGTATCCAAGTGGTTTCTTTTCCTTACATATTCACTGAAATTCTTAGAAAAGAAGCAAAAAATCATTCATACTTTTACAATATGGGGTTCAATATATTTACTATAGAGTGATCTAAGAATTTAATGTTATTTTAGAAAAACCAGAATCTGATATCTATACACCAATATTTCCTTTATCCTTGTAATAAATGTGTACCTTAACACTCAGCTTTACAGAGGGCACTTCTTGAACAAAAAAGTGGGTTTCAGACCAATTTAAGAAGAAAATCTGAGGATTTATTTAGCAATTTACGTGAGCCAACTTTAAGGAATCAACTAATAATGTTGCTATTACCTCACCAAAAACTTTGGTTACATTGAAAGGAAGGTCTGAAATCAAGCAGTTTTGTGATATTGATAGATAACTTGATGACAAGTATCTAGTATCTTTAGTTCTTTTCTTAAAGTGTTGTTGCTGATGTACTCCTTATTATATTTTAGAAAATTATGAATTCAGTTTTGTCTCTAAGGTTATTTTCCTGATTGACAGAAAACCATGCTTTCAACCATTGAGAAATTCCAATGATTCTTACCGTAGGATAGCTTTTTTTCTTTCAAATAAGTAGTCAACTGAAAGCCAAAGTACCCCAATATTGACACTAAGATCCCCAAGTATCCCATCCATTATGTTGTAAGTCTTTTAAGTTTTGCCCAGAATCTATTGAAAAAAAAAAAACTGAAATCAAAGCACCACTGACTGATTATTTTTCTTAGGACTCATGCAGCAGCTTATACAGATTATGTTCCTTATGGAAACTTTTTTCCTTGGACTAGGATTTATAGAACACTTTACAAAAGAGCACATTTGCCCAATGCCATGCAATAGTACACACCCCCTGACCCTGGGCACACCTCTGATCTGAGTATGAACATGATTGAATGTCATACTTCATACATCCAAACTGCTTGTAGTTAAGAAATAGGGGATGTGCTAAATTTTTCTAATTACTGGACACAGAAAGGCAAATAGTATATGATTTCTCTTATATGGAAACATCTAGATTTAAATTTATGAATGAATGTGCACATGTATACACATGTTCATGAATCTAGAAATGGGACCATGAGAAGGGATAATGTATTACAGTAATGAAGTGGAAACAAATGGGATGGTAACAAAACAAGATTAGCATGAACAGGATATAGAGAATAGAAGGAATAACTAACAGCAAAGAATATTGACATATTTTTATGAAAACATCATGATGAAGCCCATCACAATGTACAAATAAATTTAAAAATAAAGGCAAGAAGGAGTAAGAAAAAAGGCTGGTGACTTGGCCTAAATGTGAAGAGCACTTGTTGCTCTTAAAAAGGGCATGGGTTTGATTCCCAGCTCACAGCACTCTGTAACTCCAGTCTAGAGGGATCTGACACACTTTTTGGATCTTCATAAGCACTAGACATGCATGTGCTGCACAAAGACAGACAAAACACAAATATACAAACACACACAAAATAATGCAATAAATAACTATTTAAAAATGTCTTGGTTTGAATGGTAGTAGCTTCCATAACTTGTACGTTTGCCTGCTTAGTCCCCAATATGAGAACCGTTTGGAAAGATTAGTAAATGTAGCCTTGTTGAAGGAGGTGTGATGCTGGGAATAGATTTTGAGGTTTCAAAAGCCCAAGCCAAGCCCAAACTTACTCTGCCTATGAATTAGGATGCAGGTCCAGCTCCTGTCCAGCTCCCTAAGTGTTGTCATGTTGTCTGCCATTTCTCCTCTCAAACTGGAAGCAAGACCCCAATTAAATGCTTCCTTTTATAAGAGCTGCCTTAGCTGTTGCATTTATTCAAACACTAAAATATTGACTAAGACCAAAAGATAAAGCAGAAAAAAAATAAAATGAGAGCTTACATACAAAATCAGAGCCATAAACTATAAACTGAATTGCATATCTTTTTATATACAGGAAGAAATTTGCATTTCTACCAGGAAAACTCACACTAAAATTATTAAGTAAATATGTTTCATCATTTTGGTTTTGCAACTTAACATCTAACCTTAGTAGTCTACCCTGATGAACAATAAGTAGTGAGTAAAAATGTTATGAAGAATTACATAAACTGTCCATAGATGTAAGAGATCTCCTCTAGAGGAACAATTATTCTGTCCCCTACTTCCAAATTTTAGACATTTTGATTTTACCTCTCATAACTACTCTGTTGTGAAAAAATGGCTTCCAGAGATTTATATAAACCACAATAATTTTTGGCATATTATTTTCTTTCATTATGGACACAGGTGTGGAAGATTTTGTGAATAGGCATAGCTTCCTGATGGAATGGTTCTCAAGCTTAGAGCTATGTGGTGAGAAGCAGCCACCAATCAAAGAAAACCATCTTTTTTTTGAGATTTTTATGAAGAGTTTAAGAAAAAGGGTCAGTGAGAAAAGGACATCATTTGGAGATCACTGTGACCTTTGAAAATAATCTACTATTTTGAGGATTAGAGACAAATTGAGATGAAAGAACCATCTCACACTCCCATTAGAAAACAGACGTAATTCAAAAATTCCCACCACCATGAAGGGAGACCTGCGGTGGGCAAGTGAACTTCCTGGAGACAGCTACCGTTTTGCTCAGCTGTGATGGATGTATTCTAGAGAAGTATGGACTCAAGGGCTTCCTTTGTCCAAGGATGGCTTCTTACTATTGATGTGCCTTCTCAGGCTTGTCATTGCTATAGTTCTTATATACCTGACATGGTGTGACTGGGCATGGAACGACCCTCACTGTCTACAGACTCTTGTGATTACTTCCTCAGTGATAGCCCATTCGGTTGGGTAAGTTTGCTGCAGATCAACTTGAAGATGAATGCTCTTGAGATAATCCTATTTAGGTGAATTAATGATTTCATGATTTGATTTGAGTGGTTTGGGGAAAATAGTTTGACTTAAATAATTTGGGGAAGTTGAGGTAGTTAATAGAAAGTTTAAAGCTAGAGTCAAAAATACAATGTGCCCTTCCTCATAGAGTAGCAAAGGCTGCATAGATTATGAAAGGAGTTCGGTGAGATTTCATGCTCAACAGGCATATAATTGTACTTGGAAGAGAAAAATTGGCTTAGGACAAGTTAACAATTAAAGAAACCATTTCATTCTTTGTTGGGTTTGTGATCTAGGAAAGTGGCTACACCCACAGATTTTGGTGTGCTCTATGAAAAGGCAGGGTTATTGATAAAGAGTAAATAATTCTATTTTGAATATGAGGATGGGGAACAGATAATTAGCCAGTTTAGCTCAACAAGACTTTAAAATTAAGACATAAGATAGATGATGATCTGTTTCTACATAAATTCCCGTTGTCATCAGCTAAGCATAGGAAAATCTTGCTACCATAACTGGCTTGTTTATACATTGTTAGTCAATGACAAAAGAATTATTGCTTTGGGCTTAACTATGAGCTTCTGGAGAGAAAGATAGATGAGAAATGCTTAATTAGGTATGAGATTCAAAAGAAAAATGCATAATCAATAATCCCATTGGAATTTCCTTTTGTGTAATGATTTTAATCTGTTTTAAAGAGTGTTTCATGGTGATTATTTTTAAAGTACATGTAACTTGTGGTTGTGATGTAATCTTTTCTTCCATAGAGAACGTTGTCTTACATGGTATAAAAATGATGAGAGAAAAACTGAAGTTGCTAAAGCCAACTCATTGGAGTTTGCTCCATCCAGCCAGTGTGCATGTGTGTATATATGTATATAGACATATGTGCAAAATGGTTGGAGCCAGCTTGTTGGATTTGCTCCATCCATGAAATGTGCATTTGTGTGTATATGTATATGTATACAATGGTTGGAGTCTGCTCGCTGCTGTTTCTCCATCCAACCAATATATCTGTCTCTCCATTTGTCTGCCTGTCTGTGTGTGTGTCTGTATGCTCTGTATGTATGTATGTATGTATGTATGTATTATGTATGCATGTATTATGTATGTATGTATTATGTATTATGTATGTATGTTTATATATATGTATGTGTATTTTGAAGTTGTTAGAACTTGTCTTGTTTTATCTACTGTGTGTGTGTGTGTGTGTGTGTGTGTGTGTGTGTGTGTGTGTGTGTGTAATCCCCCTGCCTTCTACTTCTCACCAGACCCCAAAGAATTTAAAGAGTTTGGAGTTGCTTGCCAGCCACAGAGAATGTAGGCCCCAATGAATCAGGCTTTATTGTCTCAAACAAAATTTTGCTTAATGATTACTCTAGTTGCTGGCTGTGTCTGCAGCAGCCTCCGTCTGTTGTTATCTGAAGTCCCTCCCTGGCCCCACCCATCAGCTCTGCCAGTGCTGCTATGCCTTCTGCTGCTATTAGCACTGACCCCAATCTCTGACTCCAATGATGGCCCTCCTTGATTTACCCTGTGGTATTAAAGCTGACCTTCAGTAGTCCTAGTGACTATCTTTATTTCACTGTACATGGGTACATGGGTACTTCAGTGCACTCTATGAACTTACACACACCTTGTTTATAAAAACATTTTCAGTGATGTTTAGCATCAAATTGGAAGAGTATACACTGTAATTTGTTTCTCTGTTAATCAACAGTGCAGAGATATTTGTACAGACTTTAAAATGACATACACAAGGGAATATTAAAACAATATTAGGGAAAAGTCATGTCAATTCACATCATAGACAATTTAGGCTAAGGAAAAACTATTAGGTGGAAATAAAAAAATATGAATAACCTCAAATTTATTACGATGATTAAAGATATAATTTAAAACTTAACCACAAGTGGATTAGCTGGGGAATTCTACCATTTACAAAATATGAAAGAAACATCACACCACCACAGCAGAGACTCATTCCAGAAGTAGATCAATAACTACCACTCACTACATTCAAATGGTTAGAATCGTGTTGATTATTTTTTAATCAGGCAAGGATTTTAACAAAAAAGAAAATTTATCTATTTTCCTTCATCATATCTGTCACCCTCAATAGATTTATAGATTTTTAAGCAATGTCCTTATTCAGAAATATTGACAAAGTGGTTCTAAATCTCAGAATATTGCACTATACCTCTGTTAATCCAAAACATTTTTAAAAGTTCTGTTTGTAGGTTTAAGAAAGTTTTAGAAGTTAAAGGATATGAATTATTTATTTACAAGTCATAGTACAGTAATTAACTGAGCTGTATTGAAATAAAAATGGGAATATATTTAACACAAACAGAACAGAGATCTTGAAACGGACTGTGCACTTGTTCTCTCTCCTCACCCATGTTTGTATATTACGTATACATGTATAGTTTATACATATACTTGTTACGCATGTGTACTCTATTGAAATGTATTAAGTATATAATACACACACATATATGTATGCACAGACTTTTACGTACTTGGCAAACTGATTTTCTTTTACCTCTTAGTATGTTTCTGTGTCCTTTATACTGTATAATAAATGTTTCACAGAGTAATAGATATGATAAAGTTCAGTTTAAGAGGATTGGATCTTGTTAGATTAAATTTTTTATGAAAATGGATATGAAAACTCAAATGTGAATAGAAAACAATTAGCACTTTATTGTCTGCATCTCTAAATGGCAAAAAGAAACATGATTCTGAACTCTTCCTCTTACCATACACAAAAGTAAACTCAAGAGAGATCATAAAGCACATAATATGTTTTATATGAAAATGCAATATAAAAAAGTTTGGAGCCAGGACTTTAGCAAAAATATAACCTAAATAAATATAATTTACCCACATAACTTTAATAAAATTACTAACATCTTCAGATTAAAATATTATTAAAAAATCTGAGAAAACCTGGTTAACATCAGTCAAGTCCTCGGCATAATCTATGAGCTAATTACAAATGCACTAATCAAGCAATCATAGCCAGAAGGAGAATCCCTGATTGAATAATTGTATCATTATGACACACAGGTTTTATCATACAACATTATTCTGATAGTGAAAAAGATTATACCAGATATTAAGCAATATTCAAAGCATGATCCGAATTTCTCAGAAATTCTATGAAATGAAGCATGTGATATCATAACAGAATCAGGAACTCCAAGAAGTCTATATTATGGGTAAGATGTCTCAATATCTTTCAACATGTTATAAATTTTTGATTCAGGATTCTAAAAGTAATAACACAATAAAAATTACCCTGTGGGTTTTCCTTCAGAAGCTGGCGGGCAGAGATTTTACTTTTCCACTACTTTCCACTTTCTCAGAGTTACCATTGAAAAACAAAGAATCAAACAAAAATTTCAGTATTACAAACCTGGGACCTACTATAACAAATTACTCTATCTGGTTTGTGTAAGCTGGGCTGTATTCAAGACAATGCTCCTCCTAACATCAAGTAGAAGAATGTCTCTCTGTCCTCTTGTCATGTTCTGTAGTGTAGCTGCAACCCTTGGATTAAACTATCACACCTCCATCTTCACATTGCATTCAAACCATCACTGCTCCCTCCCACAGTTCCTCTCCTTCTATTAGAACTCCAAACACATTAAATCAAATGTGACACGAACTTAACATGACCAACTGACATATAATTCTAGAGATTCAGTGAAGATTGCAACTAAATATATGATTGCCCACACTGTAGGAAGTACTTCAACCTATCTGTTGAAAAGATACAGTTCATCCTCTGGTTTAAAATAGCACATGTACTATGTCAATATGCACAAAAATTAGTTTAATATTCTAAGTGCAAAATACATTTACTTAAGATTAACATAGCCTATTATTAGTTAATGTATTCAGGTTTTAAAATAAAAATCACTATTTGTATTCATCACCAGATCAAAATCACATTCTTCTCCGGGCACAAGGATGAATATTGAGGATGCAGTTAGAAATTGTGCTGGCTTAGGAAAGTGGCAGTACTATTTATCCCTTCATCATTAAGCTTTTATTTTCCCAGCAGAGGAAGACATTATAGAAAAGCCACAACTGGTCAAAATACAGAAAAACAGCTAAATGTAGGATATCCAACTCCACCTGATTTTTCTACAGTTCAAGACCTAATATAAGGCTCAGAAATAACTGAAGGAAGAAGGGGAAGAAAGATTGAAAGAACCAGGAAGACCAGGACTTCTGTTGCAAGAAAGTGTCTTCTATACCCTGACAAGGAAGTTGTATCCAGGATCTGAAGAATATAGCTGTCAAAACAAATCATAAAAATGATAACAACTAATATGCCAAAATGGTCATGGGAAATATCAGGTCTCTCCCTAAGATAAAAAGCTACAGGTATTCAGTGTTTAGCTGAGAGGGAGAATCACACATCTCCAGGAACAAGACTCATAGTAGGTTCTCATATTTCAAGAGGTCCAGCTTAAACACATATAAGCAGCATAAATGAATTCAGCAGGATATATATATATATATATATATATATATATATATGTGTGTGTGTGTGTGTGTGTGTATGTGTGTGTGTACATGTATATGTGTGTGACAATAAAAATAAAAATAAGGGGCTGTGAATTTGAGAAGGGGGAATAAAAGGAACTACAGTGAACAGAAGAATGAAGGATAATATCAATCCAGTACTCATATATTAAATTCTCAAAAATAACAAGTAAAAATAATTTTTAAGAAGGTTGAACAAAAATAGGTTCATAGAAGCATGGTTCCTTATAAAATTTTGTAGATGTTCTAATTGTAATTTTACTTTATCTCTCTTTCTTTGGTATCCATGTCCCTCTTTATCAGTGCCTCTCTCCGTCTTTTTCCAACTTCCCCTATCAAATCACCTGGATCCTGCTTTTCTCATCTCTATTGTTCATTCACACCTGACAGTGGTCCCTTTTCCCACTGGTTTCTGCATTGAATTAAGGATTCTGCAGGGAAAATTTAAAGCTCGAACCCTTAGATGAGAAAGCACATAACATTTGTCTTTTCAAGTGTACATTACCTTACTCAATATGAGGTTCTACTGTCAAGCTCATTATTCCATTTTCCTTTAGAGCTAAATAGTATTCCATAGTGAGTACATACTGTAATTTCATTATCCATTCATTAGTTGAACGATACTTGTTGTTTCTACTTCCTAGTTGCACATGAACGAGTAAGTATCTGTGGATTAGAATGTTCAGTCCTATGGGCATATGCCAAGGAGTATATGGCCGAATAATATGGAGAAAACTATAATATATGTAAGTAAACATATAAATATACATTTGCAATTTAAATGAAACTTTCTCATCTGGGCTGACAAGAGCCAAAGACTTAAAAATACCAACACTAGGCATGAATAGACTTCTCTTGAGCCATTGGCCTGAGTTGTCTAAGAGACTCCCAACTTGATTGTGCATGCATGCATACACACACACACACACACACACACACACACACACACACACACACACACAGGTGTCAGATTAAGTCTCTATTCATGAAGAAATTATGAACTTCAGATACATGGCAGATCTATGTGCTAAAACTGGCTTGATACCCCTTCACTAAAGACTAGCTTTTATCATATCAAAAGATGACATGTAAGCTTCCAGAGAACAGAATCTAAAGTCTGTAACAGCTGGCTAGTTATTATGGCTCTAAGCAAACAGCAATGGTGAGCATAGTATAATAATCCTTAGTGTGGTGATACAAATACCTTTGGCAGTAACCTACAGTTCTCTAATTGAACTTAAGACACACTCAACACAAGTAGAATAGAGTTTGGTACTGAAAACCAGCTATCCAAGGGTAGTGAAGTCTTAGATCTTAAAGGAGAACCTACAACCTACTACTTTAATTAACCAGCATAATCTCTAACTACACTCTAAATAATTGTCCTTTTATCTAAAGATCAGTGTAGTCCTCCTCCCTCTTCAAAAGAACTTCTCTTTGTAGCCATGGAGATCATTACAGAAAATCACAACCAGCCAAACTGCAGAGATGAGGAGCCCAGTCCCATTGGATTAATTTATAAACTGCTCTCAAAATTATGGCTCAGGGAACTCTGCAAAAGAAGAGGTGGAAAGACTGTAAGAACCATGGGATCAAGAAGTTTTCTGTAAGACAGTGTCCCCTAGTATTATCAAATGATGTACCCATCAAGTCTACCAACATGACTACCAAAACATGTGCTGACTAGGAACATACTAATAGATGTACCAAAGTAACCATGGCAAAGCTCACAAAGCCACAACCCTACACAAAGAACTAAAAGCAACTAAGGAATGCTGAGAGTAAAAGAACTAGTCTTCCATAGAAAGGAGGATCATAGCAAATGGTTCTCCAATATCAAATGGTCAGTCTTGGAAACATAAAAGTAACATTATTCAGAATGGCCAGATGTGTACTTGAGAACACATATACATTCATATATGCAATATATATATATATATATATATATATATATATATATATATACACATATATACATATATACATATATACGTATATATATATATATATATATATATACGTATATATGCATATATAAATGCAATTGTATGAGATGTAGTAACTTCTAGTCGGTGTGACTAAATTATAAGGTTAGCTTGTGAGAAAAACCATGGTCTTTACATTGCTATATAATGAAAAATAATACTCTTAATCTGAGATTTGAGAAGACACATTTAGAACTTAAAATCCATTTTTCTATCTACTGTATTCATTTATTTGGGTCCACAGTTTCTCAGCTATCAGGTAGGTTTAATAGAGTAGCCTAAGAGAATGTGCACCTTGTAATGAACTCAAAAGATGTGCTAAATAACTTTTCTCTTCCTTTCAGTTAATTTTTTTTCAAAAGAAATCCCCATAAGGATAATGTCACAGAAACAGAGTTTTAAACTGAAATATGATGAAAGTGATTCGATCCATTTTCTTTATAATCTTCCATGAGGTCTTTTAACTGCTGCCTGTACTGAAAATATATAGACTTTAAATTCTCACTCTTCTAGAAAAATAAATATACATTGACAATGAATGCAAAGTTTACAGTCTTGGTACTGATCAGGCACTTGGAGTTACTTGAATACCAAACTCTTGAATTCTTTGAAATAACTGCACATAAGAACCCAATAGCTTTCATGTCAACACATTGTATAAGATGGATGTTTACTGCCACACATTCATTTGACAAGCATCAACATCAAGTGCTTCGAAGATGCTTCCTAATGTGCCCCACAATGCCAAATCTTCATTGTGATGATAATATTAAAATGCAGAGGTTTGGTGGAAATAAACCTGAGCATTTCTCCAGAGGTTTGGTGGAAATAAACCTGAGCATTTCTCCAGAGCCCATTTCCATTAGATAGCGATTCCAGAAACACATCACACGGTATCAGTCAGAGATCTGTTCTCAGAGAAAGTGCAGACAAACAACACAGATAGATTTGTAAAGACTGCAAACCACAACAGTCACTTTGCGATATTTTTTTCCAGCTGAAGAGGATGAATTGAATACAAAAGGTTTCCACTTATAAATAATGTTTTAAGCATCCATACCGTAGGGGGTCTAGAAGACATTTCTGTTTCTTTAAAATTGCTTATTGTTGCTCATTATTTTTAAATAAACAACAAATCATTAAGAAGAACTGTAAATGAACAGATCTGTATATACCATGTGATCTGATTATTCACCAGATAATAGAAAACAATAAAAATGAGTAGCAAATGTAGTGGCTTTTGGGTTGTGTCAGGTCATAGACTGCTTACTGCTAACACTTTCCTGAATCATACAAAGGGATGCTGAGTGTGCCACATCCAGGGTCCCAGTTTTTGAATAGCACAGCCTTCCTATTAGATTGCATTAGATAAAAGTTTATGTTATGTAAACTAACTAATTTCCAAGATGTCTATGCAGCTATAAGTCACCCAAATAATTATTTATAGATGTTATTGAGGAAACAGAATATCTTAGAGAATCCTATACAAGAAAAAGGATAGAGTCTATAAAATAGAAAACTTCCCAGGCAAGAATCTATGAAACATTTTAGCAGGATGTATCTAATATCATGTACTTATTTAGTATGTTTCAGTGTGTGTTGCTTTTTTGTTGCAGTGATAAAACACCATAACAGAAAGTTACTTACACACACACACACACACACACACACAAACACACACACACACACACGCACACACGTACACACACAATTAAAAACTAGGTTGAATAAATCTACAAAAATATTAATACATATAAGATATGAAGCACTTACAAAATTTGACAAAAGATAATAAGTAGAAAAAGCATAGCAACTAATATCAATATGATGTTACAAGTGATTTCATATCAACTAGTAAGAAAGAACTGAATAACCTAGTTAATATGCACACACAATGTCTATGATTTTCCACATTTATAAAATCTATAGTAATTAATGGGAGATTTGTATGATATATTGAATGAGAAAATTAAAATCCCCAAAGGTATGCATAATCTAATTCATTTACAGTAGAGAACACAGACTCTCAACAAGGAATTAATCCTTACCTCTCTATGACAGGATTTCAATGACTATTGACTTTTCATATTTAAGAATAAAGGTGTTGAAAGATACTTCAAGCACAGTTTAACATGAACATTATAGATACTATTAATAATAAAACTTAGTTTATCCAATCTAACATATTTGGTCAAACAAGTATTGTCAAATGCTCATACTTGTTCCTATAGTTTGTAATGAATTTCTTCTTCTATAAAATTTCTTTAACATTTAATAACATTTAAAAGATAAACAAATGAAAAGATGAGGAGGAACATTGGCCTTGTGTCAGAGTTAAGAATCTAGGCCTAATGGGACAGGACGGATGAATCAATTTGTAGGGGAGGTAAACAAGAACACTGAATTAAAAAAAAAAAAACAGATACAATGCATTCCAACACAGCTTCCTCTCCCTCTACTCCTCCCCTGTCCTCCTCACCCCCTCTACTTCCAGATCCACTTCCCCTCCATATCATTTTCAGAAAAGAGCAGGCCCCCAAGAGACACAGTAAAACAAGACAAATCTTATCGTGGCTAAATGGCGATGCAAGTAAACATATGATCAATCCTTCATTCTAAAACAAACAACAAAACAAAAACAAAAGCGAAATGCAAAACAAGAAATCATTTTTAATATTGGCTGGTATTGTCATCTGGAAGTGTTCTCCAAAACAGCAATCCTGACTGATTCTTCTACTCCATTCTATCAATCATGGGAAAGGAAAATTTTTATAAAAAATTAGTTTAACCAATCTCAGTTACTTCTGGTTCTCCCTTTGGATATTCATTTGTGAAGAAGCGTCTTAGTTAGGACTACTGTTGCTGTGATCAAACACCATGACCAAAACAACTTGAGGGAAAAGAATTTTTTTTGGCTTAAACTTCCAAATTACAGTTCATCAAGAAACCCAGGGACAGGAGCTTATACAGAGGCTGTAGAGGAGTGCTCCTTATTGATACACCCTCCTTGGCTCCCACCAGCCTGAGGATGGCCCCACCTACACTGGGCTGGACCCTCCCACATCAGTCACTAATTAAGAAAATGCTCTATATAGTCTGCCCTTACGGATGCATTTCCTCAACGGATGAAATTTCCTCCCTTCCTCTTTGATGACTATAGCTTGTGTTACATTGATATTGAGCTTGCACAGGTCTTGTGCACACTAACAACTACTATACGTTCCTGTGTGCAGCATCTGGGTGAACAGCTTCTGCGGTTAATTAGGTGAGCATGGCAATGCAAGGTTTTGTTCTTATTGGATCAACATTTTTTAACAGGAAGAAGCTTCTTTAAATGGGTGGGGCTCACTGAAACAGGGTCTTAATGAATGCAGGAAAACTGGTGTCTCTTTGCCAGCCTTGCTCAAGCAAAAAGTTGTTTGGTTGAAAAGAAATTCTTTTTTTAATCATAGATGACAAGGATTGCTAATTGTCAATCTGAACATCATTCTCTTTCTTTATATTTATACTTCAGCAAAATTCCTCCAGTTCTAAAATCTATAAACTAAGGTTTCACTATTTCTCATTATCCAGGACAATACAAGGGGTTTGTGTGTGTGTGTGTGTGTGTGTGTTTTACAATACAAGGGTTGTGTGTGTTTTGTTTCTGTTCATGGTGTTGTTTTTTTGTTGATGGTTTGGTTTTGGTTATATTTTATTCTACTTCCCAGCTTTATCTGCAAATCTAAAGGCCGTATTTTAAATGTTACATGGAAAATACGTATGCATGCATTACAGACACACAAGTAAAGCTCTCCTGCAAACTTTAATGGTAGACAAATTTACATGACAGGAACTACACTTATCATTGTGTCTTTGCATGGACATTCAGTGAAGCCATGGGATGAACAAATCCTACTTGCGTGTTGAGTGTTTCTTGTTTAGGAAGCATCATTTTTTTAAATGAGAAAGCACTACTTTATTACAATGGGAATTACAATTCCTCACCTTCTGGGGCATTTTCCCTTCTAAGACAACATGAAAATTTATTCTCTTTTATCTTCTTCAGAGAAGATTCACAGTCTCTATAACCTTGAGATCCCCTGACTATTGCGATCATCTTTCCCCCACCTCTTACCCTACAGTCCTCTGACCTTCAATGTCTTAGAGCTATGAAACCTTTCATTATGTTTTCCTATCTGCAAACTTCAAATCTTCCCCTTCTCAGATCTTAACCAAGAGCTGAGCTGAAGTACATGTAGATATTTATGTCATATGACTCTTTTCTCTTCAACCATCCCTTCTGAAGCTTTGTTCACTGGAAATAGAATCCTTCACACTATCCTTTAGTACAGAGGAAGCTTTATCCTAGCAACCACATCCTTTTCCACCTTAGACTCTGAAGAGATATGTGCAAGAACCATATCTCAGTTTCTTCTATTATCTGTTTATCAGAGAATACAATAAATAGTTTATTTATAAATATTTAAAGGAATAGTGACAAAGTATGGATCCAGTTCTTATGTATATACGGATCCTTTGTTCATGTATATACATCATGAGCTCTGAGTGTAGTCATGCCCAAACTCAAGCATACTATAATAAGATCTGTCTGTACCAAATGATCTAGTTCTCAGATGCTCCTAGCCTTCAAGAATATGGTAAATTCAGGTAGAGTGCTATTTCTTTTTCAGTAAGGCCTTGGTACATCATTTGTAGCAGAGCCCTCTCAAATTCTGGGTCCCTCTTACAGTTTGCAATATTTGAAGTTACTTGAAAAATGAATTGAATAAATATGTCTCAAAATATAGAGAATACAATAGAAAAAATCTGTCTATTTTTTGGTAGAAGTTGGTATAAGACAAAATAACATTTTTGTTATTAAATAACGTTTAAGCATATCCTATAATCATACTAAATCCCTATAATCTTCACTTTTTAATCTATCCTAAAGTATGGTAGGGCATACAATCTCTGTCCTAGTGTAGTGGGTTTTACTGATGAGAAAGGAATTGAGATTTCAAATCTGGCAGATCAAAGCTAAGTTCATATATTTAAGTTGTTTTTATTTTATATGTCCATAGAGATATTCTGTATATGGTAGCTGGTAATAGATTAGTTGATCAACAATTTGAGCATCACTGCCTTTGTTAATATTTTATAAAATCTAGAAAGGACCTTCTAGTAGTAGTCTAGAACATGCCATAGTTTCTTCAGATTACCAAATCAGACACATCATCTGAGCCAGAGTTCTCCCCTTCTTGTGAACAGCATCCCAATTTATTAAGAATAAAGAATGGGGTTGGGGATTTAGCTCAGTGGTAGAGGGCTTGCCTAGCAAGCACAAGGCCCTGGGTTCGGTCCCCAGCTCTGAAAAAAAGAAAGAAAAAAAAAGAATAAAGAAAACCTCAATAACTGTAATGTTTATAAAGTCAGATACCAGCAATGCTTTCTAATTGTCACTGTTTTGGAACTCCCTCCTTCTCCAGGACTACATTCTCAGGGTGATCTCCAGAGCAGCGAGTCCAAAAGTCAAGTTAACAATCAATATTAACATCAAAATGTGCAAGATCTTTGCAAGAGTTCAACCATGTTTTAATTTTGTTCAATTGAGAATCTAATGTTTTTTCTTCAAGTAAGTTTTAACTGTATCCATAGAATAAAAATTAAATCATTTGCCTGTTTGTTTTATAAAGAGAGAGTAAGAAAATATGTGTAGATTTGGGTGGATGGAGAATTGAGAAGGATCTAAGAGGAGAAATTATGGTCAGAATATACTGTAAGAAAAATTATTTTCTTTTAAAAATACATTTTAAAAAGTAAAAAAAAGAGAAATATATTTTCTCACAGCTTATAAATGAATATCATTGTAAAAATTTTAATTTTAACAGTTCTTTTGAGAACGTGGGGCTTCCCCTGCTTCATTTTTCCTCTGGCCCTCTTCCTTACCCTGTTTGTGGATGAAAAGCCTGTCCTGGCTCTGATTAAGGAGCAGCAATAAAAGAAGACACCTCAGATTGCCTGAGCTGCCCAATATAGATTTCTCACCCATTGTCTCTCATGAAAGCTTTGTACCCTAGATCCCCTGAAACATGCTGGAGACGGAATCTGTTCATCTTCCACATCCATTTGGAAGTAACCTCTTCACTTCAGACAACTATCTGCCTGAAATTTTCCCTTGAGCAGTGAACACTAGGAACCTTGTATTCTGGTGAGAATATACAGTCGCTATATCAAAAAATAATGATAGATTTGGAATTTAAAGTTTTCTGGAATCTGCCTAGGGCCTGGGGATTGGGAAGGAGTGAGGAGAGATCACATCAGGTAGTCTACTACTAAAATGGATTAGAGACTGGAGGATTGGGTTTGAAGAAGAGTCTGTCTGAGAGTGGAGACCTGGCACAGCACTACCTACTTGCAAACCTACTTGAGTCTCTTACAGGATTGGATTGAAGATTCTCAAGGATGATGGAGTTGGGGACTGAGGCAAGAGGATGTGTCAGGAAGAAGGCTGGAGGAAGTAATCCAGTGGAGATGGGGGCATGGAGGAAGGGGAGGCTGCAGCAAGGAATCTGCTCAAATAGTATTTTATTTTTATCCCTTAGAAGCATTTTTGTTATCTCAGAGACACATAGATGGGAGGGGAGGTAGAAAGGCACTGGCTGGAGTAGAGGGAGGAGAAACCATAATCAGCTTATATTATATATATATATATATGTATATATATATATAAAACCTATTTGCAATAAAAGAAAAACAAAAGATAGCATAAATATCACATCACCTTCAAAATATCTGATGAAAATTTCCATAAATATACGCATTTTAATACATTAAAACTTTTCTGGAAAAGTACTATTTTTCACTCGTCTCTTTATGCATGATTGAGTTGAACAAATTTTTCTTTACACTTTCTTTGTTTTATTCTTTAAGTTTTAGCAGTCATTTAGAAACTTTTATTTCTACTTTTTATATTTTAGACAAGAGGATTAGTAATTGCTTGATTTGTTACTATCTCATTTTATCCTTTCAGAAACCAGTTCTTTTTTGTTTTTTTGCCAAATTTGTTATTTTAATTATATATATTCTGAGATTAAAATATAGTTGTATAATTTTCCCCTTCCCTCTCTACCCTCTGAACCCTCTCATATACTCTTCCTCAATCTATTTCAAATCCATGACTTCTTTTTTTATATATAAAGTAAATTACATATATAGGATATATTATGTATAATATATGTGATATGTAATATACAATATATTATAAATAATACCATATATAGCATATTATATATATGAAAAAAGAGGTCACGATTACCAGGAAACAGAAAGCTAGCCTACTTATATTTCCTCTAGCAATTGACTGTAGCCACTTTTATTTAACCAATAGTTTTGAATCAAGGAGCAAATTTTGCAAAAACAAAATCTGATATATGTGAGAATTCACTCTTCTTGAGGAAACTAGACCTTGGGATACAGAATTTAGTGTTACCATACTTAGCAACAGATCAAACCTCAACAATGTAGTGGAGACTTTAGAATTTCTATTACCCTTGTTTTCTTGATTAGCTTGCTTTGGATTTCCACTCAGACAAAAGTTCTAGCAAAGCAATCTTCTATTTTTATCACCCTATTGCATGTATATTTATATCTTTGTCCTATCATAATTCACATTCACTACTGGAACTTATTGGTACTATCTTGTGGTGTATCATTTAGCCATTGTATCTGAATGTGACCTGCAATACCTTTTCCTCTGTCTTAGAGGTGTCAGTGTGTTCTGCTCATTTGAGCTTCACTCAGTCCCTTCCTTACAGTACATGACCATGTGTTCATTCACACTATAGCGCTCATCTTATTTTCAAATTTTTGCACCTTGTGCTTAATGGATATTATGCTAATCTGTGGTATATAAGATACATGACAGGGATCATCTGCAGCCTTTCTTTAGCTTGCTGAATTTAAGTCAACATTGCCTTGCTTGTGTTTGTGCGTGCTTGGTGCCCTGTTGAATTTCCTATGCTTAGCTTTCTTCTCTTCTTTTCTCCACTACCATGCTGTATCCTATGATACTTCTATGAATTGTTATTTTAAAGGAACAGGGTATGCTATTGTTTACATCATTGTTTGACTCCCCAGTATTTAGTGTTAGAAATCAGGTTCTCTCTCAGGCTATCTTCAGCAACTTAGCACCAGAAGCCACATCATCACCAGCTGAAAAAACATCACATGTGTATCATTCCAAAGTTTCCCACCATTATAGGCCACTCATTCAGTCTGATCTGTCAGTCTGTCTGTCTTTCTGCTTCTCTCTGCCTTTCTATCTATCTATCTATCTATCTATCTATCTATCTATCTATCTATCTATCTCCCTTTCAAAAAACGGCCTTTTTTCTCCTTCCTTCCTCCAATAAAGCTCTTGTGTAAGATCTGTTTTGTGGTATGGTCTCTGTGCCTATGACTTGGTAGGTTCTCCTGGTGCCTGTGTCCTTCAGGTCTAAATCACAGTGTGATCCTATTCCTTACCTCCAGTCTGCCTGCAATAAACTCCCCTTGCAGCTCACTGATTGCTGGGTCCTCCATCCTTTACTGGCAACTGGTCTAAGCTCTAGTATTCTTGGAAACAGAGGTCTGATCACCTCTGATCATTTCCCTTGAGTGAAGGAATCGTTTTTTAGCTCAATTTTTGCCTTTTGGTTTCATTCAAAAGCCCTGATACCAGCTGTCAAGTCTCTCCTCCTTAGCTGCTGGCCCCAGTCTGGTGAGGTGCGGACCTACAGAGCAGCTTGTGCCTTCCTCGTTGGGTCTCCCGACATCCTAGAGAGCTGTTGGCCTCTGGACCATGGAACTTCCCTCTTGTTCACCCGAGGGAACGCTGTCACCAATACCTCCTTGCTCCCCTTCCGGGTGCCTCTTGTGATACTTCCAATCACTAAACCTTGCATCCACCTTAAGGGCCTCTAAAGTTATTAGCCTTTGCTGTCCAATCTGGCCTCAGTAGCCCTTAGATGACCAATGGATCTGGGCATGAGGGAAGCAAAGGAGCAGGGCAGCTGCAGCATGCACATATCCAGCACACACCTGTTCTTCCCTGCAGCACCCACTCCAAACCAAGCTACTGATCTAACTCTTCTAAGGTACTATTTATTTGTGAAATCGATCCCAATTTCTAGAGTCTCGTTCTTGAGCTGCTGCTTTCCTCTGACCAACTGAGCCCTCCACATGTGCTCTAGTTCCTGCAGCCCACTCCCCCTCTGGCCTGCTGGACCCACTAAAACATCTCCCCTCTCTCCTGCTCTTTCTTATCTCTCTCTCTCCTCCCTCCCTCCCCCGCCCCCGCCTTCACTCTCCCCACCCCCCGCCTTCCTGGACTTATACTTTGTGAATTTTCTTGTCTCCCCTTCAGAGCTACCCACCATAGTTTTCAGGTCTTGGTAATTTCTCCTTGTTCCTTTATAGTCTGCTCCTTGCTCTAAGCCTTAAGTTTCTCTCTGGCTACTGGAGCCAGACTCTGCTTCTGGGGTTCCCACCACATGGATGACTTTCTCTCTTAGCTTTGGCTTTTTGTACCCCCTATTGGTCTATCTACTAAAGACACTCACTGCCTCTCTTTTCCCACACAGTCTTCTGGCTGTCGCCTGCTCCAGCCTGAAGTCCTGCAGCTTCAGCTCTCACCTCTCTCTCTTGTAGTTTATCGGAACAACTCACACACAGTGTTGTGCATTACAATTCTATCTTCCTCCACAGACTTAGTTTTATGACAACAGGATGGCCTCAGTACAAATCAGTGGTCAACATTTGGCAAACTTAATTTCCAAATTCTCACAAACAACTGCTACTGCTACTGCATGGACAAATTATCCCCAAATGTATTTTTTATTGTTTATATTCATGTTACATCCCAATCACAGCCACCATCCCAGTCCTACTCTTTGGGAACCATTTCACTCTGGGACAGCTAGTCCCCACAGGACTAAGTACCTCCTCTTCCACTGAGGTCCAACCAGGCAGTCCAGGTACGGGAAGGGGATCCAATAACTGACAAGAGAGTCAGAGACAGCTCCCACGTCAATTGTTAGGGAACCTATATGAAGACAAAGCTGTACATCTGCTCTAAATGTAGGAGGCCAAGGTTGAGCCCCTGCATGTTTTTTGGTTGGTTGTTCAGTCTCCGTGAGCCCCCATGGGCCCAGGTCAGTTGACCCTGTAGGTCTTCTTATGGTGTGCTTGACCCTTAGGGTTGCTCGACTCTATTTCCCACTCTTCCTTCCACAAGACTCCCTGAACTCTGTATGATAGTTGGCTATGGGTGTCTGCAACTGTTTCCATCTGCTGCTATGCTCCTGTCTGCAAGCATAGCAGCGTCTCATAGTGTTAGAGGTTGGCTTTCTCCCACGGGATGGGTCATAACTTGGACCAGTTCAACAGCAGAAACCAATGCTTCAGCTACATTCTCAGCTCTCCTCATATGTAGACTCAGGTGACAGGCGTCAGTTTCCTAGAGCTACGACTAGTTCTAGACACAATTTACCATGTTATGAGACTCAGAGGACAGGATGTAAAGTATCATTTTGCTATCCCTTTACTTAAAGGACCCTTTTTCTTTTCTTCTTCTTTTGCTTTTCTCTCTCTTTTTTTTTTTTTTTTTTTATTAACATTTCAAATGTTTTTCCCTTTCCTGGTTTCCCGTGCATAAGCTCCCTATCCCATCCCCCTCCCCCTTCTTCTATGAGGTTGTTGCCCCTCCCCAACCAGTTTTTCAATGACTGCTTCCTGTGTGCCTCATGGTGAGTAACTATATAGAAAAGAATGTAAAGTAGGTAACGTCTTAAAAAGTATTCTAAGGTTCATAAATGCAATTTGTAAAGGCATAAGAATGTGATTTATGATACATGTAACATCAAAACTGTTTCAGATCTCTTTCCCTCTCTATGCTATTGCTATGTCAGAATTTTAATATTAAACAATGGAATTCTGATAAGCTATTTATCTAGCTCTGGTAACTGTAAGGGTCCATGATTTGCAGAAGGAATGTTACCCCAAACTCAAATAGTATGTAAACACAAAGAGTGTTTTATTCTGCAGAAATCTAGCATTCTGTAATTATGAAGCCATTATTTATAAACATTTCATATACTCAGATTTTTCTAGTTGTATCAGAATATAGTTGACATTTTTATTATTGCGGTTGTTACAGAGTAATCTTGCTAATTTTATAAATTATTTCTGCTTCTTTTATGTTGCATATATTCTAAAATAAAACTATAAAATGAATCAATAACAGTAACTTTTTAAAAGCTCACAATACCATGGTTGATATGCAGGCACATTCTGCTAGAATCTCCAGGGAATAAACAATAGAAAGTTAACAGCTATAAAAAGAGGTGGGAAGTGACAGAGACTCTCCAGTTTAATAGCAAATTGAAAAAAAAATTCACAAAGCGCACCAGGAAAAATAGAGTTTATACTGGTTTATTACTGACACATTTCTATTCCCACTAAGAAGGAAAAAAAATGGAGCTACAGTACAAGACAAAGAAGAATTCTAAAGCATGGATTACATCTTATGGAATAGCCATATATCCAATCAGATACTCAGACAATGTTTGTGTCACTGTAGCACCAACTTATCATGCAATCATGTTACCATGCAGATAACAGGATTTCTAGATAGGTTTGTATAGACCCTTTTGACGGGTAGCATATATAGTACCATCTCAAGTACCAATAACTAACTTTACACATTAAGATACAGAAGTTCTAGTTAAGTACCAGGTAAATTTCTCATGTACAATGAGATGTGTAGATGTTGTGCTGTCTTCAGCAACAGGGCCATACCATCACTTTATAGAGAGCATTCAATAGCCTTAGCAACAGCTTGGAATATTTGCAGTATTCCATGAGATCCCTTTGGCCAACAATTAATTATATAGGATCCATTCCTGGCACCGAAAGTTTCGTTTGCTGATGAAATGTCTATTTGGTTCTTTCTCTTCCCTCTTATTTGGTGATGGCAATAAATGTCTTTCATATATGTATATATTTTAAGAAGTTTTTATGATAGTAACTTTCCATTTGACCTTTAATGTTAGTTGTTCCTGCCTGCATTCCCTCCCTTACCCCTTCTCCTTTTATTCTTCATTCAATCCCCGAATTCCTTTTTGAAAAGATTCTTTTTATGCATCTAATGAAATGATCATATGTTCTTTCTTTCAGTTTGTTTATATGCTAGATTATATTCATCCCTTTATATATTTTGAACCATCCCTGAATGTCTGGAATGAAGCATACCCAATCACTGTAGATAAGTTTTGATGTGTTTCTAGATTCACTCTGCAAGTATTTTGTGGATAATTTTTCATCTATGTTCATAAGGGAAATTGATCTGAAATTCTCTTCCTTTGTTTAGTCTTTATATGGTTTAGGTATAAGCATGACTATGAACTCATAAAATGAATTGGCCAATGTTCCTTCCATTTCTATCCTGTGGAAAAATTTGGGGAGTATTGCATTAATTCCTCTGTGAATCACTGCTAGAATTCTGTGCTGAAATGATCTGGCCCTGAGATTGTTTTCCAGGTGTGTGTGTGTGGGGGGGGGAGATGTGGGGTATTTTAATGGCTGCTTCTATTTGACAGGGTGTAATATATTTATTTATATTAGTTACCTGATCATGATTCAATTATGGTAAGTGATGCCTATCTAGAAAATTAACCATTTATCTTAGACTCTAAATTGGTAAAGTACAGTTTTATTATTTTTTAATTACATCTCCATGTTGCTCTGGATGTCCTAGGGATCTATTGTTATGCCCCATTTTTATCTCTAATTTTGTTATTTAGAATCTTCTCTCTTTAACTTTTAATTTGGATACAAGTTTGACAGTCTTATGATTTTTCTCAAAGAATTAATTTTTTAATTTATTCTTTTGTATCATTTTTGTTTGCTTGTTTGTGCTTATTTTATTGACTTCAGTATTGCATTTCCATATTTCTCGCTGTCTACTCAATTGGGTGTGATTTCTTCTTTTTTGTTCCTGAACTTGCAGATATACTGCTAAGTTACTAGCATTTGACTTCCTCCTCCTCCTCTTCCTCCTCCTCCTCCTCCTCCTCCTCCTCGTCCTTCTTTTCAGTCCTCTTAACTTCCACTTAGAACCACATTCATTGTGTGCCATAACTTTGGGTATGTTCTCTAATCATTTTTAATCAATTTGAGAAAGATTTTAATTCCTTTCTTAATTTTGGTCTTGACCCAAATTTTATTCAGTATAGATTTGTGTAGTTTCCACAGGTTTATAGGCTTTCTCCTGTTTCTATTGTCACTAATATTAACCTTTAGTCTGTGCTAGTCAAATAGGATGCAGGGTGTTAATTAAATTTCCTTCTCTGAATTGAAAGTTGCTCTATATCTTTGTATGTGGTAAATTTTATGTAAAATCCCATGAGGTGCTAGGAAGGTATATTCTTTCGTACATTTTGTATATAACATCAATTATGTCCAGTATTTCTCTGTTTAGTTTTTAATATGGATAACATGTATTATTAAGATTGTGGTAAAGAAGTCTTCTACTATAAGTGTGTGAGTCAATATATGATATAACCTGTGTCCATGTGATATAATAAATGTTTCTTTAATGAACTTAGTTGCCCTTCTGTTTCAAACATAAATGTTAGGATTGCAAAGTCCTATTTTTGCACTTTTTCTTTGAAGAATATGTCCTAGCCTTCCCAACCTGTTATGATCAGTTTTCATTTTAAGTTTATATTACCAAATATTAGAATGTCTATAATAGATTGTTTATTTGTTCCATTTGCTTGGAATATTCCTTTATCCTGCGGGTGATATCTAGCCTTGATATTAAGGTTTGTTTCTTGGATATAGCAATAGAATAGATCCAATTTTCACGTCCATTCTTTTAGTCTGGCGTTTTGTTTCTTTTTTCTAGGGAACTGATTCAAATGATGTAGAGAGATATCAATGAGCAGTATTTGCTCATTTCTGTTATTTTGATATGGTGTGGTGGGGGTAGTGATTGTGTGTATCAGTGTGTGTGTGTGTGTGTGTGTGTGTGTGTGTGTGTGTGCACATATGTAGCCCATTATTTTTTTTTTTTTTAGTTTTGAAAATTAGGTATGCTTTATTTTTTCTTCTGTCATTATTAAATTGGGTATTTCTTATTTACACTTCAAATGGTATTCCTTTTCCCATTTTCCAGGCCAACATCCCCCTAGCCCCTCTCCCTCCCCTCCTATATGGGTGTTCCCCTCCCCATCCTCCTCATATTACCACCCTCCTCCCAACAAACCCGTTCACTGGGGTCCAGCCTTGGCAGGACAAAGGTCTTCCCCTTCCACTGGTGTCCCTACTACTCTATTCATTGCTACCTATGAACTTGGAGCCCAGGTTCAGTCCGTGTTATAGTCTTTGGGTAGTGGCTTAGTCCCTGGAAGCTACTGTTAGTTGGCATTGTTGTTCATATGGAGTCTCAAGCCCCTTCAGCTCTTTCAATCCTTTCTCTGATTCCTTCAACGGGGGTCCCGTTCTTAGTTCAGTGGTTTGCTGCTGGCATTCACCTATATATTTGGCATATTCTGTCTGTGTCTCTCAGGAGAGATCTGCATTCGGTTCCTGTCAGCCTGCACTTATTTGCTTGATTCATCTTATCTAGTTTGGTGGGTGTATATGTATGGGTCACATGTGGGACAGGCTATGAATGAGCGTTCCTTCAGTCTCAATTCTAAACTTTGCCTTCCTATACCCTACTAAGGGTATTCTTGTTCCCCTTTTAAGGAAGAAGTAAAGCATCCTGCATTTTGGTCATCCTTCTTGAGTTTCATGTATTCTATGCATCTTGGGTAATTCGAGCATTTGGGCTAATAGCCACTTATCAATGAGTGCATACCATGTGTGTTTTTCTGTGATTGGGTTACCTCACTCAGGATGATATTTTTCAGATCCATTTATTTGCCTATGAATTTCATAAAGTCATTGTTTTTGATAGCTGAATAGTACTCCATTGTGTAGATGTACCTCGTTTTCTGTATCCATTCTTCTGTTGAAAGGCATCTGGGTTCTTTTCAGCTTCTGGCTATTATAAATAAGGCTGCTATGAACATAGTAGAGCATGTGTCTTTATTGTATGTTGTAGCATCTATTGGGCATAGGCCCAAGAAAGGTATAGCTGGGTCCTCAGGTAGTTCAATGTCCAATTTTCTGAGGAACCTCCGGACTGATTTCCAGAATGGTTGTACGAGTCTGCAATCCCACCAACAATGGAGGAGTGTTCCTCTTTCTCCACATCCTCGCCAGCATCTGCTATCACTGGAGTTTTTGATCTTAGCCATTCTCACTGGTGTGAGGTGGAATCACAGGGTTGTTTTGATTTGCATTTCCCTTGTGACTAAAGATATTGAACATTTCTTTAGGCACTTTTCAGCCATTAGATATTCCTCAGCTGTGAATTGTTTGTTTAGCTCTGAACCCCATTTTTAATAGGGTTATTTGTCTCCCTGCAGTCTAACTTCATATTAGACTTGTATATATTTGATATAAGCTCTCTATCAGTTGTAGGGTTGGTAAAGATCTTTTCCCAATCCTTTTCCTGTTGGTTGCGGTTTTGTCCTTAAAATAGTGTCCTTTGCCTTACAAAGGCATTGTAGGTATAAGGTCCCATTTGTCGATTCTTGATCTTAGAGCATAAGCCATTGGTGTTTTGTTCAGGAAATTTTCTCCAGTGCCCATGTGTTCGAGGTTCTTCCCCACTTTTTCTTCTATTAGTTTGAGTGTATCTGGGTTGATGTGGAGATCCTTGATCCACTTGGACTTAAGCTTTGTACAGGGTGATAAGAATGGATCGATCTGCATTCTTCTACATGTTGACCTCCAGTTGAACCAGCACCATTGGCTGAAAATGCTATCTTTTTTTCCATTGGATGGTTTTGGCTCATTTGTCAAAAATCAAGTGACCATAGGTGTGTGGGTTCATTTCTGGGTCTTCAATTCTATTCCACTGGTCTACCTGCCAGTCTCTGTACCAATACCATGCAGTTTTAATCACTATTGCTCTGTAATACTGCTTGAGTTCAGGGATAGTGATTCCCCCAGAAGTCTTTTTGTTTTTGAGGATAGTTTTAGGTATCCTGAGTTTTTTGTTATGTGAAATGAATTTTCTAATTTTTCTATCTAACTGTCTGAAGAATTGGATTGGAATTTTGATGGGGATTGCATTGAATCATTCCTAATGATAGATTTGATCTTTTCATACTCCTGTGGTTCCAGATTTCCTGGATGTTTTGTGTTAAGATGTTTTTTAGATTTAACATTTTCTATGACTGTGATATTCGCTTCTTGTATTGTTCTTCAGTGCCTAAATCTTTTCCTTCTAGCTCTTATATTCTGTTGGTTAGCTTTGTCTCTGAATAAAATTTTGTTTATTTGAATTCCTAAATTTTTCATTTCCAGATTTTTCTCAGTTTGGGTTTTCTTTATTGATTCTGTTTCCATGTTCAGGACTTGAACTGTTTCAAACATTTCCTTTCACTATTTCTTTGTGTTTTCATTTCATTAAGAGACTTATTTGTTTCCTCTTTAGGAAACCCTATCATATTCATAATTACCTTCTAAGGTCTTTGTCTTGTAGCCTTTATATGCTACAATTCTACAGTGATAGGGTTACTGGTGTCTTGTGTAGACATACTCTGTTGCTTGGTGTAGATTATATTTTATGTTGGTATAAAGGCATAAGGATTTCGGAAGACTGTAATTTTAAGTGCTGGTATCTAGTCTTATCTTGGGTGTTTTGTTCCTTAGTTACTTTTATCCTCACTGTTTTTTAAGAGAGAATACTTGCCATTAATTGCCTGGTAGGGTATTTTCCTAAGATCCTGGTTTGTGTGGCAACTGAGGACTTCTGGGTAAAAAGTGTTTCTAGTATTGGAAACTGATACTTAACAATGGGTGTTTATAGAGGTGAGTCCAGGAAGGAGAAAAGCAGGTGGGAAGGATGTCCCACCAGACGCTTCTTAGTAGGCAAATACCATAACAGGGAGGCTGCCACAAAGTTAGGAGTGAGTCTGTGAGACTGAATTTGGAGGAAAGGAAGAAACATCAAGATCTGAAGCTAACCTTTCCTTTTCTCTTGCCTCCTTGTTTCTCTGGCAGGCTTTGACAGAGGATTCATGAGGATGCTTACTATACTTGGGGCCTAGAATAACAAGGTAAATCAGGTTGGAGAGGAAGACCTGTATGATTCTTAAGAGATGGTAGCAGAGAGGAGGGGTGCGAAGAACAGGTGGTCTGCTACTGAGTTTGAGGAGAGGAAGGAGAAACATGTCCATAACATTCCATGCAGAAAAATGTCTTTGACAAAAATCTAACATCACTTTATGATAATTCCTGGGGAGATTGGGAATACAATGGATATACCTCAACAAAATAAAGGCATTTCACAACAAGCCCATAGCTGACTTGGAAATTCAAAGCAATTCCACTAAAATCAGAAACAAGAAAAGTTAATCTCTCCATAGTACTTGAAATCTTGTCTAGCACACTAAGACAACCAAAGGAGACCATGGGGATGGGAAAGAAAGAAATCAAAGTATTTTTATTTTTAGATGATTTGATACTTTGTAAGTGACCCTACAAATTCCATCTGTAAAGTTCTTTGGTTGATGCACTTTTAAGCAAAATAACTGCATATAAAATTAACTCACAGAAATCAGTAATCTTCCTATATAAAGATGACAAATGAACAGAGAAAGCAGTCAGGGAAACAATACTGTAGCAGGAAATATTTTAAAAGGCCATCCCATACTACTGCTGGCAGGGCACTGGTAGACTGGCCGGCCTGTTCTCATCTTGGCAGACTTTCTGACCTGTAGATCTGCAATCTCTCCACCTGGCTGTTAAGTTCCCATGGCTGGTTGCTGCTGTGCCAGCTACAGGCTTCCAAATTCACAAGGCTAGCTGGGGTACACTTCTCACAAACCCACACTTTGCCACTTTACCTTTCTCTCTGTAACCCTGCTGAGTCACCACATAAACACCACACAATCTTAGTTTAGAATCAACAGGTAACACAATCACTGGGCTCAGCAACCAGCGTCCTAATTTGTAAGCCATTCTAAGTTAAATCCTCTGATAGCAGATCCCAAAAGATCCACTACCTGAACTGAGGGGTCCTCCCCTACCTACATTTTGGCCTCCAAGCTGTGTCCTGTGCAAAAGCAGGTCATCTTTCTTTCTGCCTTTCCTCTTCCCCTCTAGACCCAAAAATTGCCACCAACTCACTCAGTGATTGGTTCCTAGAAATCTTTATTCATTAGAGAAAGGAAGTCACCTGAATATGTGATTCACTCCTCACCCCAGGAAGCTCCTTTTGGGAAGCAGAATTAGCATTAAGATACACACAGCAACAGGGTTATCCACAACAAAACACGTTTAACAATAGCCTCAAATAATGCAAAATACCTTGAGACAGCTATAATCAAGTAAATGAAAAACTTGAATGATAAAACTATTTAAGACATTGAAGGAAGAAATTGAAGATATCAGAAGATAGAAAGATGTCCCTGCTCATGGATTGGGAGGATTAATATTGGTCATTCTACCAAATATAATCTACATATTCAACTCAATTCCCATCAAAATTGCAACACAATTATTCACAGATTCTGAAAGATCAATTTTCACTTCAATATGGAAATACAAAAGACCCAGAATAATTAAAACAATCCTGGATAGTAAAAGAACTTATAAAGGTTTCAGTATTCTTTACTCTGATCAATGAAATTAAATTGAAGGCTAGGCCTAAGAATAAATCCACATATCTACAGATACTACTTGACCTTTGATAAAGAAGGCAGAAACATCTACACCATTAGTGCAGACACTAAGATCAAAACTTAATTAATGAGATCTTAGGCAAGTGACAAACTTCTATACGGCAAAGAACACTGTAATTTGAACAAACAGGCAGCCTGCAAAATTGGAGCAGGTTTTTACCAACTACACATCTGCTGAAGGGCTAATACACAAAATATTAAAAAAAAAATAAAACAAGATGAAACCTCTCTATTTTGGCTAATAAAAAAGTTAATGAATAAAAAGAAAAGAAAAGAAATAAACCATTTTTAATTTATTTTTTTTTATTTTTTTTTTCGGAGCTGGGGACTGAACCCAGGACCTTGTGTTTGCTAGGCAAGCGCTCTACCACTGAGCTAAATCCCCAACCCCAATAAACTCATTTTTAAAGGGTAGAGATCAAAACAGAATTCTCAAAAACAGAAACAAAAATGGATGAAAAACTCTTAAAGAAATATTCAGCATCACTAGTCATGAGGGAAAAGCAAATCAAAACTACTTTGAGATTTCATCTTCTACCTGCCAGAATAGCTAAGATCAATAAAACAAATGACAAGTCTAGTTGGTGAGAATGTAGAGTAAGAGGACCACTCATCCATTCCTAGTGGGAGTACAAACCACTGAAGAAATCAGTTTGCTGGTTCCACTAGAAGATAAGAATTGATTTACATCAAACCCAGCTATACCACTCCTGGGCACATATCCAAAGAACATTTCCTCCAACCAACATTTCCTTGCTTACCACATTCACTGCTGCTCTATTCATAATAGTCAGAAATTGGAAGCAACCTACATGTCCCTCTGTAGTGTGTAGTGTGTAATTATTAAAAACAATCCACACTATTTTTGGCTACTTTCTGGCAACGTGAACTCCCCTCCCCCATTGGAAGCTGCAAGCCAAGATCTTTCCAAGTTCCTGTGGTTAACCTGCCTCCAAACCTCTCACATTCCCAATCATCCATCCTCTGCAGCTAGTCTGCCAAGAGTGGCTCTAAACTCTGAGCCCTGTATAAAGAAAACTCTGGAGGCTTATAATTTATCAGTCAGATTTATAACAGTAAATCCTCAACCCCCAAAACGCCCACACAAAAAATTCAAAATGCAATGATTTTTGGTACAAGCTGCCCACCTAGGTTGGACAAATTGCAGTATATTATTCTATTGCTCTTCTAGGATAGCCATAGCTAACTGTGGCTATTTTAAACCACAATAATCTGGTTCATCCCTTGCCAGCATCTTTTTCTGTCTTTCCCTGTCTGTCATCTGTCCCCTCTAAAACTCTTAGTCCCACCTTCTTTTTCCATTCCCAATCACAGGCCTTATATTTCAATTGATCTCACCTGCAAACAGACAGCATTCTACATCGCTCAACAGAGAACTTATTAAAAATGCAGTACATTTATACAATGGATTATTACTAAGCCATTAAAAAATTAAATTCAGCTGATAAATGGATGGAACTAGAAAAAAATCATTCTATTGATATAACCCAGACCGATGAAAACAAATATGGTATATTTTCATTGTGCATGCATACTAAAGCAATGATAAGTAAGGTATGGCATGTAGAATCATACTAGTAGTTATAAAATATGGGACTATGGGAGACAGTTTGATTTCCCTAGGAAAGGGAAATAGAATAGTTATGGATGAATGGATGATTAGATGGGAATTAAGGATCAAGTGAGAAAACAGATGGATAGAATATAGGGAAAAATAACTGAAATTAAGAGCCCTTTGGGAAACATAATAGTAGAAGTTTCCTAACATATATACTTATGTAGGTTATCTAAACTAAATTGCCAAATAAAAGGGAAATCAAATCACCAATAGCCTGTTTGTCACCAAGTGAAATTTCTAATACTCAGATTATATTACATCTAATTGAGTTGTTGGTTAATGGGGTCCCATGGGAACCCCAAAACAACAAAGTCTGTCACCAAGACTATAGTCTGCTCTTCACAAACTGAACCAAGATCCCATTGTGAATATAACACCTTCATAATTCACTGAACATGTAGAAGTTAAGCTGGACCCTACATAGAGCCTTTTCACCTATGTTCTAGTGTCTTTGATACAGGAAAGCATGATAAAGACTACCAAAAGAAAAAAAAATAAAACACAAAAAATTTTTGTAATGTTGTCCTACCTGAAACATATACTAGTGTAGTAATAGCACTAACCTTGCATAAATAAACAACCAATATCTCATGTAATATTACCTTAAGGCTCACTCCATGAGATGAAAATCCATACTTGACACTGCTTGGATTACCAAGAACCAGAGACTGGGTAGCCCAGGAACCCAAGGTAAAGCCAGATACACTATGTAATAAATAAATTAGTAAATAAAAATGTTAAAAACATAGTAACAAAATGACCGTTAATGACTTGATGTTACATTTATAGGCTGTGCCTTGCTCAGCCACGATCAATTTCCTGCTGAAGCAAATAGGAACAAATACAGACACAAAGCTGGACATTATGCAGAAAATGAAAAAACTCAGAATGCTCATCCCTCAATACAAAGACTCCATCAACCATTATGCAAAGGGCTTAAAGAAACCTGTAGAAAGAGAGGGGGAAAGTGTAAAAGGCAGAGGGAATGGAAAATACCAGGGGCCTTCTAAGTTAACAGAATCAATGACATGTGAGCTCACAGACACTGAGGCAGAAGGCAAAGGACCTGCACAGCTCTGAAGTGAATGGGACTCTAAAGATGAAAGTAGATACACTCCCATTCCCCTGACCTATTAGCATTTTCCAGTTGATAACTTCTTTCCAGTGAAAGTTTAGCTTTCTCCAAGAATGTCTCACTGTAGAAACAAACTACCCTTAAGAGTAGGCTGCATATCCAACGGTAAATGGCCAACAGAAACAAAAAGATTCAGAGGAACCATTGTAGGTTCATTTCATAACCTACAATGTCAAAGCTTTTCTTATTTTCTTTTAGCTTTACCTTAATTTGTATCTTTATTTTATCTCTATATTTTCTTCTCTCTTTTTATCCTATAGGTCCTTTGGGTCTATGTACTGTCTGTCAGGTGTTCATGTTTTTATGGGATTCCTGAGTATTCAAATGAGTGGATCTCTCTGTAACTGTTTCTTGTGCCTTTTCTTTGATTCGTTTGCTTTGGTTTACTTGTTTTGCTCTTTTCTGATGTGTTAGTTTTGTTTAAAAACATGAACAACTAAAACAATATGAATCCCGCAAAATTTACTAATCACACATTAACAGTTCCCATTGAACGTGTATTAGACAAACTCCAAGGAGAAAAATGAACGATTGTAACTATATTCAAAGAAAGGAAAGAGGTCTAAAGTAAATTTTAATTGGAATCTGAGAGAACACAGACTCCTAACTATAATCAGGAAGTCAACAGAGGATATGGAGGCAAAATTCAATAAAGGATATAGACAAAGAGAAATGAAATATTACAAATGAAAAATTCAATAATTCAAATAAAAAATAATATACAATCTTGCTAGTAAAAATGATCAAGGCTAAGAGAGACTCTCTGGGCTCATAGATAAAGTAGAAGAATTGAAACATTTATACATCCTAATATGTTAGAATACAAACCCTAAAAACAATGTCAATAAAACACAAATAAAAGTCAATATTTTATAATCATAGACCTTTGCATAAAATGTATTTTCACAGAAAACATTTTAAATAAAATCATGGTACAACAGTTTCCAAATCCAGGGGAAAGGGTATCCCTTTATGTGTAGGAGGCATTACAACACTAAATGGACAAGAAACCTATGCCACAGTCCAGTTAAAACACTAGACATTCATAATAATGAAGTATATTGAAAGCTGCAAGAGAGAAACACTGAGTAACATATCAAGGTTCATCAGAATAATAGTAGCTTTCTCAGCAGACACGTAAGTATTCAGGAGAGCTTAGACTGATGTCCTTAACCATTCACAGATAACTGCAAATCTAAACTATCACACTACACAAAAGTAATGGCCATAAATGAAAGAAAGGGAGAAACTTCGAATTATATAAACAAGCTAAAGAGACCATGAACTAACCAAATGCTAAAAGGTACTTGAAGGAATCCTTTGGACTGAATAGGAAGATGAACATATTCATGAAGGTACAGGAAAATTCAATCATTATAGAAAAATAGATAAGCATATGAGAAGTAGGAAATACCAGCATTGCTAAATGACAAGAATTAATATATATCTTTCAGAAGCAAATCTTAATATTAATATGTTAAAGTCCCCAAACTGAAAAAAATATTAGCTAGGGTATAGCAAGATAGTTCAGAGAGTAAAGGTTATACCAACTTCAATACCTGGAAAGCACATGTGTAGAGAGAACCAACTCCCACCCACATTTGTACTATGGCATTCTCATCCTAACCCAAACACACACACATACATGCATACACACACACACACACACACACACACACACACACACACACACACACACACACGTAAAAATTACTTAGCATATTGGATTAAAAATAGGATTTATGTATTTGGTGATTCCAAGACATGTAACTCTCTTTCAAATACAGATAAATACATAAGGTGAAAAGAAGGAAAAATGATTTCCAAGTAAATCGAACTAGAGAACAAGTAACTGTTGGTGTTCTAATAGCTAACAAGCGACACTCTTTAAAGCAAAATTCATGAGAAAAAAAAGTAGAACCCTTCATACTGAGCAAGCAATGAACCTATGAAAAAGACATTATTACTTATGAATTATGTATACTAAACACAATACGACCAATTTCACAACAAATACCAGTAGTATGAAAACACAGACTAATGATAACACAGTATTAGTGTGTTAAATTAATCCCAATTTTACAAATCAAGCAAAAAGAAATGTCTAAGCTAAATGACATCACAAATAAAATGAACCTTATCAACATCTACTGAATATTTTATGCAAAAAAATGCAAAATACATATTTTGTCAAACAGCCTATAGAAGTTTCTTTAAAATTGGTCACAGAAAATAAAGCAACCTTTCATAAATATAGATAATTTGAAATAATTGTTTGTGTTCTCTCTGCTGAAATAGAATAAAACTAGAAATTAACAGATAGAAAAAGTGTAGAAGATAGACAAACTCTGAACATTGACTAACAGTGTATTGAATGATAATTTGGTTATCAAAGAATTAAAATATCAGAGAAAAATAGTATATAATCCAAGAAATATAAAAATACAACCTACCCAAAATATTTGGAATCTGATGCAAGAATTTCAAACAGAAAGGTTTATATTCACAAAGGCCTAAATAAAAATATCAGACAGAATTCAAATGAATACATTAATGATGTACCTTAGAGCCTTATTAAAACAAAAACAAATAAAACTCTGAGAGGTAGAAAGTAATAGATAACTTCAAAACAAAAATTAATGAAATGGTCTATAAAAATACAATTAATGGAATGAGTTGTTTTTTTTAAAAGATAAGACTGAAAAACCAGGAAAAAGAAAAAATGAATGAAATTAATAAAATTAGTAATGAAAGAAAGAGATAGCAATAAAAATAGAAAATAATTAGAATGTACATTCAGAATCTACATTCTAAGTTAGAAAAATATCTAAAAATAATATATGACACATAATATCTATTAAAATAAAACTGAGATGAATGAAATAATTAATATAGATACATAAAATTCAAAATTATACCAATATATTATTAATCTTCAAACTAAAAAAAATGTAAGCTCAGATCAATTCATTGCTGAATTATATCAAAATTTTAAACAATGTCAATGTTTCTTAAGGGAAAAAAGACCACCATTTGGTCTTAGGAAATTAATATTATCCCCATACCAAAGTCACATAGAGATAGAACATAAAGTAAAATTATATGTGAATCTCCCTGTTGAATTTAGACACAAAGACTTTAAAACAAACAAAGATAAAACAAAAATCTGTTACAGACTACTTAGTTACCCATAAGACCCATATTATGAAATTCTGTTATTGAATACTTTGCAGAACATAGAGAAATCAAGCAGGAACTAAGCTGAAAGTTTTCTCCCCATTGGCTAGTTTTCATGGTGCCAGAAGGTGCAATTCAAATTGCTTGCTGAGAAAAGTCATCAAAAATTCTATTTCTAGACCCAAATTATAATAATGATATGCCTAGAAAGATGTTCTCACTCTTACCAATAGAAGCATGACTACTATGGAGGTAACCAATGGCTTTTGTTGTTGTTGTTGTTGTTAGATTCTGAAGCCAATACCATATGAAGAAATTCATGATGATACTATAAAACTGATCAAGAGCTTGTGGCTGGGAAGATCATAGGTATAAGAGTCGTGGCTTACAAACTGCCTTTTTTATTACTCATTGTATTTGTTTAAATTTCAAATGATACCCCCTTTCCCATTACCCTTCCACAATGCTGCATCACATCCAACCTCTCCCCACTTTCCTTTGTCTCTATGAGAATGTTCCTCTACCCATTCTCCCACTTTCACCTCACTGCTCCAGTATCATCTAGGGCATCAAACCTCCACAGGACCAAGTGCCTCCCCTCCCACTGATGTAAGATAGGGCCATTCGCTGATACATATATATCTGGAGCCATAGATCCCTCCATGTGTACTCTTTGGTGGTAGTTTAGTCTCTGGATCATCTGGTTAGTTGATATTGTTATTCCTGTGTGATTGGAAGACCCTTTGCCTCTTTCAGTCTTTCTACTAGGTCTTCCATTGGGGTCTTCTGACATCTGTTGTATCAGTAGAGTATCTACATCTCTACTGATCAGGTGCTCATAAAACCTCTCAGGGAACAGCCATACCATGTCAGCAAGAACTTCTTGGGATAAACACAGGTGTCTGGGTTGGTATCTGCAGATGGAATGGATCCCTGAGTTGGTCGATCTTTGGATGCCCTTTCCTTCAGTCTCCGCTCCATTTTTTTCTCCCTGTCTTTTCTTTGAACAGAAACATTTCTGGGTTGAAAATTTTTAGATGGGTGGGTGGCTCCATCCCTCAACTGGGGGTTGTAATTATCTACTGGAGATGGTCTCTACAAGTTCTATCTCCCCTTTGGTGAGTATTTCAGCTAATGCCATCTCTGAATTGCCTTCTAGTTATTATATACTTGCTTCTAACCATAGACAACTGAAGAGTCACTGGCCTTTTTCCCTGTTCCTTTTCTGCATTTACTCTTTTCTTTTCCTTTCTTTGATATGTTACTTTATTTAAATTTCAAATGTTATTCCCTTTTCCAATTTCCACCCCTTACCACCCCCCCAACATTCCCCTACACTGGGGGTCTAACCTTGGCAGGACCAAGTGCTTCCTCTTCCACTGGAACCTCAACAAGGTCATACTCTGCTACTTATGAAGTTGGAGCCCAGAGTCAGTTCATGTATAGTCTTTGGGTAGTCGTTTAGTCCCTGGAAGTTCTGGTTGGTTGGCATTGTTGTTCTTATGGGGTTGCAAGCCCCTTCAGCTCTTTCAATTCTTCCTCTAATTCCCCCAAAGGGGGTCCCATTCTCAGTTCAGTGGTTTCCTACTAGCATTCACCACTGTATTTGACATGCTCTGGTTATGTCTCTTAGGAGAGATCCATATCTGGTCCCATTGAGTATGCACATCTTAGCTTCATCAATCTTTTCTAGATTTTGTGGCTCTGTGTGTGTGTGTGTATATATATATGGGCCAAATGTGGGGCAGGCTCTGAATGGCCTTTCCCTCAGTCTCTGCTCTAAACTTTGCCTCCATATTCTCTCCTATGGATATTATTCCCCATTTAAGAAGGAATGGAGGCATCCGCATTTTGGTCATTCCTCTTTTGTAGCTTCCTGTGGTCTGTGGATTACATGTTGGGTAATTCAAGCTTTTGGGCAAATATCCATTTATCAATGAGTGCATACCAAGTGTATTTTCCTTTGATTGGGTTACCTCACTCAGATGATATTTTCTAGTTCATTCCTTTTGCCTATGAATTTCATGAAGGCATTGTTTTTGATAGCTGAGTAGTACACCATTGTGTAGGTATGCCACATTTTTTAGTCCATTCCTCTGTGGAAGGGTATCTGGGTTCTTTCCAGCTTCTGGCTATTATAAATGAGGCTGCTATGAACATAGTGGAGCATGTGTCTTTGTTGTATGTTGGAGCATCTTTTAGCTATATGTCCAGGAGAGGTATAGCTGGGTCCTCAGGTAGTGGAATGTCCAATTTTCTGAGAAACCTCCAGACTGATTTCCAGAGTGGTTGTACCCGTTTGCAGTCCCACCAACAATGGAGGAGTATTCCTCTTGCTCCATATCCTTGCCAGCATCTGTTGTCACCTGAGGTTTTTTTTTTTTTTTTTTTTTTTTTTTTTTTATCTTAGCCATTCTGCCTGGTATGAGTTGGAATCTCAGGGTTGTTTTGATTTGCATTTCCCTGATGGCTAAGGATATTGAACATTTCCTTAGGTGCTTCTTGGCCATTTGATATTCTTCAGCTGACAATTGCTTATTTAGCTCTGTACCCCATTTTTTATAGGGTTATTTGGCTCTCTGGAGTCTAACTTCTTGAGTTCTTTGTATATTTTGGATATTAGCCTCTATCAGATGTAGGATTGGTAAAAATCTTTTCCCAATCTGTTGGTTGCCATTTTGTTCTAATGACAATGTCTTTGCTATACAGTAGCTTTGCAGTTTTATGAGGTCTCATTTGTCGATTCTTGATCTTAGAGCATAAACCATTGGTGTTCTGTTCAGGAAAATTTCTCCAGTGCCCATGTGTTTAAGAGTCTTCCATACTTTTTCTTCTACTAGTTTCAGTGTATCTCATTTGATGTGGAAATCCTTGATCCACTTGGACTTAAGCTTTATACAGGGTGATAAGAATGGATCAGTTTGCATTCTTCTACATGCTGACCTCCGGTTGAATCAGCACCATATGCTGAAAATGCTATCTTTTTTTTTCCTTTGGATGGTTTTAGCTCCTATGTCAAAGATCAAGTGACCATAGTTGTGTGGATTCATTTCTTGGTCTTCAATTCTATTCCACTGATCTATCTGCCTGTCTTTGTACCAATACCATACAGCTTTTATGACTATTGTTCTTTAAGACTACTTGAGGTCAAGGATGGTGATTTCCCCCCAGAAGTCCTTTTATTGTTGAGGATAGTTTTCACTACACTGGTTTTGCAAATTTGCAAATTGCTCTTTCTATCTCTGTAAAGAATTGAGTAGGAATTTTGATGGGGATTGTATTGAATCTGTAGATTGCTTTTGGCAAAATGACCATTTTTACAATATTAATCCTGCCAATCCATGAGCATGGGAGGTCTTTTCATCTTCTGAGATCTTCTTCAATTTTTTTCTTCAGAGACTTGAAGTTCTTGTTATACAGATCTTTCACTTGCTTAAAGTCACATCAAGATTTTTATAATATTTGGGACTATTGTCAAGTGCGTCGTTTCTCTAATTTCTTTCTCAGTATGTTTATCCTTTGAGTAGAGGAAGGGTACTGATTTGTTTGAGTTAATATTATAAAATATACTTCTTTTTGAAATGAGTAGTGACAAGTATAAAGAAGTATAACTGTTTTAAATGAAGAAAATGCCTTTGAAGTGATGATCCTAAACAGGACATCTACATCATCCTTCCTGAGGTTCAGGGACATTCACAAAGGATAGAACAGGAAAAATGCAAGAGCAATATATGAAAGATTGGTGAAAATTGGTACTTCCATAGAGCACATAGCAGCCACTGCACTTAGGGATTCATTGCAGTTCTGGTCACTTCCACAAGACTGGGTCTTCCTTCAATTCATCATATATAGTAGAGGGGCTCATGCGGCCTCACCCTTCACTGAACATTTGGAGGAAATTAGCAGAGGTCAAGGAAGAGATATTTTCATATTTAGTGTGGCCACTGAAATTCTGCCCAAGTTGCAAAAAATAACCAACACAATTCATGCTCATGGGAAAAAAACATAATTAAAATCACTAGCCTCAAAATAAAACACTGGATTCAGAGGGAGTCTTTTTGGGATGGAGAAGAATTTCATCATGAGAGGGAGGGAACAAAAGGGAATGCTGAGGGGTAAACTGGCCATTAAGTAAATATGGTCATGTATGAAATTGTCAGAGTTAAAAATAGCCATTACAAATTAAAATATTTTTTTAATTAAAAAGTAATTGTAAACAAAAAACAACACATCAAAACACATCGCCATGATCAAGGTGGCTCAGTTTCAGGAATGCTAGATTATTTAATGCATTTCAATTAATAAGCATAATACAATGTCTAAGTAGACTCAGAGCAGAAAGTACACGAAAAGTACATTAACAAAGCTCATCATCTCTTCATGAGAAAACCTTGAAGAAGCTAAAAATACTAGGAACACCTCTTAACATTATAAAGGGTATGTGTGACAAATCTATACCCAACATTATACTTAATTGGGAAATATTCAAAAGTAGTTGCATAAAAATCACCATTTAGATGAGTATGTCTACAGTCCCTAATTTATTCTGTATACTGTTTTAAATCTTAGTAGATTGATAAAAAATAAGAATAAAAATAGAAAAGAAAGAATTAGGTTAATTGAAGACAGCAATTCTATATGTAAAGGGGAATATAAATCAGACAAATTCTTAGAACTCATATAATAACTTTCAATGAAGTAGCACAATACAAAATAAGCTCACAAAACCTCATAAGCTCACCAGTATCCTTCATATGAGTAACTAGCAAATATGGTGAAAAAGAAATCAGTAAAAGCAATCTCATTTATAACACCTTTATTGCTCACTCCAGCTTCACATATATTATTAAT